>NC_041724.1:19511921-19762496 GCF_900700375.1 Denticeps clupeoides | reverse complement strand
CAAATCTCAGGTGATCTGAAAAATGAATTCCAATGATGTTCTCACTTATACTTTTTAATCCTACCATATAGTTTGAAACTGATTGAGAAAAAAAAGTTTCTGGTTTTAACAATGCTCATAATATTTGTCTAAGCATTTTACTCTTCTATAGTGAGATTGTATGGAATTCAAAGTTCACATTCAGGATGTCCAGTTCACTAATATGAAAGCTATTCTCTTTTTAAACAATCACGAGCACTATTTAGTTGCAATGGCAGAGTGGTTAAGGTGTTGGATTTGATTATCATGGTCTCTTCTTGCACATGCTTGATCACTGCTTGCAGTGTTTTGAGGTACTGCCCTCTTCACCAATTGAATGGCATCATTAAAAATGCAAGATATGTCTCAATCAGATAATTGACTTCAAGACGGTCTCCTGATGCAAATTCAAGCCCCTTCTCACAGAGTTGCTTTTTTTTTTCTTTATTTAAAAGCTGCGATGGCCGAGTGGTTAAGGCGTTGGACTCAAAATCCAATGGGGTCTCCCTGCGCAGGTTCAAACCCTGCTCGCAGCGGAAAAGGGAACTACTTTTTCATTAACTAAAAATGAGCCACTGATGCCTCTTGGAATCATTCACTTATGTTGTTTCACTAACTTTGCATGTATCACCACTAATATGTTTAAATGAACGCCTTTCTAAAAGAATTAATAGCTTAACAGTTGCACTTTTGTCTCGTCTTTGTTTTTTGACGTCTACGTGCTTAGGGAGTCTGCCCTTTAAGCCAATGGATCTCCTTGTTCCGGTTTCAAAGCCCGTTCACATACTTGTTCTTCTGAATTCATGGAAAAAGCCTGGCTGTGGTTTGGATTTTCGTACTGAGCTGGTCTTCTTGTTGGTGAAATGGTAAGTCACCTCATTAAGTAAAACGTCATGGGTTGCCATGCTGCGATGGTTAGCACTCTGAATCTAATGACCTGAGTTCAAAACTCAGTGTGGCCTTACCCTGAAGTTTGTTGTTGGACGCTTAAGCAAGAAATGTATGCTAGACAATGCTTGTGTTCCCAGCATGTTCAGCAGCCATTTGATGCAATTCACAGCTGTAAGAAGACATTCAGTCTAGGTTCACCCACCAATGTGCAACTTCAAAGGTACCGTCTGCTCACCGAAGCCTTTCATGGCTGCCCAACACTCACTAAGGGGTGATGGGTTAAACCCAGAGGACTCATTTCATTGTGTGCTCCAGGTTTTTCTTGCAGTTTATCACAATGACAATCACTTGCCTGCTTAAGGGGTAGGTTCCATGGTGTAATGGTTAGCACGCTGGACTTTGAATCCACGATCCGAGTTCAAATCTCGGTGGGACCTTAAACTTAATGTCAAAAAGCAGTTTATTTAAATGCATGTGTTTTGCAATTCAAAGCTGTAAGAAGAGTGTTTATTGTGGGCTCCATGGTTTAACGTTTAACAATCAGCACTCTAAATCCATTGATCACAGTTCAAGCCTCAGTGAGAACTTGTGTTCATGCTTATTGTTTCAAGCTTAAGCAAAATATGTAATCCACTCATTCATATGTGGCTTGAATGTTATGTTGCCATTAATTCAAGATCAAATCTCAGGTGATCTGAAAAATGAATTCCAATGATGTTCTCACTTATACATTTTTAATCCTACCATATAGTTTGAAAACTGATTGAGAAAAAAACAAGTTTCTGGTTTTAACAATGCTCATAATATTTGTCTAAGCATTTTACTCTTCTATAGTGAGATTGTATGGAATTCAAAGTTCACATTCAGGATGTCCAGTTCACTATATGAAGCTATTCTCTTTTTAAACAATCACGAGCACTATTTAGTTGCAATGGCAGAGTGGTTAAGGTGTTGGATTTGATTATCAATGGTCTCTTCTTGCACATGCTTGATCACTGCTTGCAGTGTTTGTAGGAACTGCCCTCTTCACCAATTGAATGGCAGTCATTAAAATGCCAAGAAATGTCTCAATCAGATGATTGACTTCAAGACGGTCTCCTGATGCAAATTCAAGCCCTTCTCACAGAGTTGCTTTTTTTTTCTTTATTTAAAAGGCTGCGATGGCCGAGTGGTTAAGGCGTTGGACTCGAATCCAATGGGGTCTCCTGCGCAGGTTCAAACCCTGCTCGCAGGCGGAAAAGGGAACTACTTTTTCATTAACTAAAAATGAGGCCACTGATGCCTCTTGGAATCATTCACTTATGTTGTTTCACTAACTTTGCATGTATCAGCCACTAATATGTTTAAATGAACGCCTTTCTAAAAGAATTAATAGCTTAAACAGTTGCACTTTTGTCTCGTCTTTGTTTTGTGACGTCTACGTGCTTAGGGAGTCTGCCCTTTAAGCCAATGGGATCGTCCTTGTTCCGGTTCAAAGCCCGTTCACATAGTGTTCTTCTTGATTCATGGAAAAAGCCTGGCTGTGGTTTGGATTTTCTTACTGAGCTGGTCTTCTTGTTGGTGAAATAGTAAGTCACCTCATTAAGTAAAAACGTCATGGGGTTCCATGCTGCGATGGTTAGCACTCTGAATCTAATGACCTGAGTTCAAAAACTCAGTGTGGCCTTACCCTGAAGTTTGTTGTTGGACGCTAAGCAAGAAATGTATGCTAGACATGCTTGTGTTCCCAGCATGTTCAGCAGCCATTTGATGCAATTCACAGCTGTAAGAAGACATTCAGTCTAGGTTCACCACCAATGTGCAACTTCAAGGTACCGTCTGCTCACCGGAAGCCTTTCATGGCTGCCCAACACTCACTAAGGGTGATGGGTTAACCCAGAGGACTCATTTCAGCGTGTGCTCCAGGTTTTTTTCTGCAGTTTATCACAATGACAATCACTTGCCTGCTTAAGGGTAGGTTCCATGGTGTAATGGTTAGCCACGCTGGACTTTGAATCCAGCAATCCGAGTTCAAATCTCGGTGGGACCTTAACTTAATGTCAAAAAGCAGTTTATTTAAATGCATGTGTTTTGCAATTCAAAAGCTGTAAGAAGATGTTTATTGTGGGCTCCATGTTTAACGTTTAAAACAATCAGCACTCTAAATCCATTGATCACAGTTCAAGCCTCAGTGAGAACTTGTGTTCATGCTTATTGTTTCAAGCTTAAGCAAAAATATGTAATCCACTCATTCATATGTGGCTTGAATGTTATGTTGCCATTAATTCAAGATCAAATCTCAGGTGATCTGAAAAATGAATTCCAATGATGTTCTCACTTATACATTTTTAATCCTACCATATAGTTTGAAACTGATTGAGAAAAAAACAAGTTTCTGGTTTTAACAATGCTCATAATATTTGTCTAAGCATTTTACTCTTCTATAGTGAGATTGTATGGAATTCAAAGTTCACATTCAGGATGTCCAGTTCACTAATATGAAAGCTATTCTCTTTTTTAAACAATCACGAGCACTATTTAGTTGCAATGGCAGAGTGGTTAAGGTGTTGGATTTGATTATCAACGGTCTCTTCTTGCACATGCTTGATCACTGCTTGCAGTGTTTGTAGGAACTGCCCTCTTCACCAATTGAATGGCAGTCATTAAAATGCCAAGAAATGTCTCAATCAGATGATTGACTTCAAGACGGTCTCCTGATGCAAATTCAAGCCCCTTCTCACAGAGTTGCTTTTTTTTCTTTATTTAAAAGCTGCGATGGCCGAGTGGTTAAGAGCGTTGACTCGAAATCCAATGGGGTCTCCCTGCGCAGGTTCAAACCCTGCTCGCAGCGGAAAAGGGAACTACTTTTTCATTAACTAAAATGAGCCACTGATGCCTCTTGGAATCATTCACTTATGTTGTTTCACTAACTTTGCATGTATCAGCCACTAATATGTTTAAATGAACGCCTTTCTAAAAGAATTAATAGCTTAACAGTTGCACTTTTGTCTCGTCTTTGTTTTGACGTCTACGTGCTTAGGGATTCTGCCCTTTAAGCCAATGGGATCTCCTTGTTCCGGTTCAAAGCCCGTTCACATACTTGTTCTTCTTGAATCAATGGAAAAGCCTGGCTGTGCTTTGGATTTTCTTACTGAAGCTGGTCTTCTTGTTGGTGAAATGGTAAGTCCACCTCATTAAGTAAAACGTCATGGGGTTCCATGCTGCGATGGTTAGCACTCTGAATCTAATGACCTGAGTTCAAAACTCAGTGTGGCCTTACCCTGAAGTTTGTTGTTGACGCTTAAGCAAGAATGTATGCTAGACATGCTTGTGTTCCCAGCATGTTCAGCAGCCATTTGATGCAATTCAACAGCTTAAGAAGACATTCAGTCTAGGTTCACCACCAATGTGCAACTTCAAGGTACCGTCTGCTCACCGGAAGCCTTTCATGGCTGCCCAACACTCACTAAGGGTGATGGGTTAAACCCAGAGAACTCATTTCATTGTGTGCTCCAGGTTTTTTCTGCAGTTTATCACATGACAATCACTTGCCTGCTTTAAGGGTCTAGGTTCCATGGTGTAATGGTTAGCACGCTGGACTTTGAATCCAGCGATCCGAGTTCAAATCTCGGTGGGACCTTAACTTAATGTCAAAAAGCAGTTTATTTAAATGCATGTGTTTTGCAATTCAAAGCTGTAAGAAGATGTTTATTGTGGGCTCCATGGTTTAAACGTTTAACAATCAGCACTCTAAATCCATTGATCACAGTTCAAGCCTCAGTGAGAACTTGTGTTCATGCTTATTGTTTCAAGCTTAAGCAAATATGTAATCCACTCATTCATATGTGGCTTGAATGTTATGTTGCCATTAATTCAAGATCAAATCTCAGGTGATCTGAAAAATGAATTCCAATGATGTTCTCACTTATACATTTTTAATCCTACCATATAGTTTGAAACTGATTGAGAAAAAAACAAGTTTCTGGGTTTAACAATGCTCATAATATTTGTCTAAGCATTTTACTCTTCTATAGTGAGATTGTATGGAATTCAAAGTTCACATTCAGGATGTCCAGTTCACTAATATGAAAGCTATTCTCTTTTTAAACAATCACGAGCACTATTTAGTTGCAATGGCAGAGTGGTTAAGGTGTTGGATTTGATTATCAATGGTCTCTTCTTGCACATGCTTGATCCACTGCTTGCAGTGTTTGTAGGAACTGCCCTCTTCACCAATTGAATGGCAGTCATTAAAATGCCAAGAAATGGTCTCAATCAGATGATTGACTTCAAGACGGTCTCCTGATGCAAATTCAAGCCCCTTCTCACGAGTTGCTTTTTTTTTTCTTTATTTAAAAAGCTGCGATGGCCGAGTGGTTAAGGTGTTGGACTCGAAATCCAATGGGGTCTCCCTGCGCAGGTTCAAACCCTGCTCGCAGCGGAAAAGGGAACTACTTTTTCATTAACTAAAAATGAGCCACTGATGCCTCTTGGAATCATTCACTTATGTTGTTTCACTAACTTGCATGTATCAGCCACTAATATGTTTAAATGAACGCCTTTCTAAAAGAATTAATAGCTTAACAGTTGCACTTTTGTCTCGTCTTTGTTTTTTGACGTCTACGTGCTTAGGGAGTCTGCCCTTTAAGCCAATGGGATCTCCTTGTTCCGGTTCAAAGCCCGTTCACATACTTGTGAACGGGCCTGGCTGTGCTTTGGATTTTCTTACTAAGCTGGTCTTCTTGTTGGTGAAATGGTAAGTCACCTCATTAAGTAAAAACGTCATGGGGTTCCATGCTGCGATGGTTAGCACTCTGAATCTAATGACCTGAGTTCAAAACTCAGTGTGGCCTTACCCTGAAGTTTGTTGTTGGGACGCTTAAGCAAGAAATGTATGCTAGACATGCTTGTGTTCCCAGCATGTTCAGCAGCCATTTGATGCAATTCACAGCTGTAAGAAGACATTCAGTCTAGGTTCACCACCAATGTGCAACTTCAAGGTACCGACTGCTCACCGGAAGCCTTTCATGGCTGCCCAACACTCACTAAGGGTGATGGGTTAAACCCAGAGGACTCATTACATTGTGTGCTCCAGGTTTTTTCTGCAGTTTATCACAATGACAATCACTTGCCTTCTTAAGTGGTAGGTTCCATGGTGTAATGGTTAGCACGCTGGACTTTGAATCCAACGATCCGAGTTCAAATCTCGGTGGGACCTTAACTTAATGTCAAAAAGCAGTTTATTTAAATGCATGTGTTTTTGCAATTCAAAGCTGTAAGAAGATGTTTATTGTGGGCTCCATGGTTTAACGTTTAACAATCAGCACTCTAAATCCATTGATCACAGTTCAAGCCTCAGTGAGAACTTGTGTTCATGCTTATTGTTTCAAGCTTAAGCAAAATATGTAATCCACTCATTCATATGTGGCTTGAATGTTATGTTGCCATTAATTCAAGATCAAATCTCAGGTGATCTGAAAAATTAATTCCAATGATGTTCTCACTTATACATTTTTAATCCTACCATATAGTTTGAAACTGATTGAGAAAAAAAAAGTTTCTGGTTTTAACAATGCTCATAATATTTGTCTAAGCATTTTACTCTTCTATAGTGAGATTGTATGGAATTCAAAGTTCACATTCAGGATGTCCAGTTCACTAATATGAAAGCTATTCTCTTTTTTAAACAATCACGAGCACTATTTAGTTGCAATGGCAGAGTGGTTAAGGTGTTGGATTTGATTATCAATGGTCTCTGCTTGCACATGCTTGATCACTGCTTGCAGTGTTTGTAGGAACTGCCCTCTTCACCAATTGAATGGCAGTCATTCAAAATGCCAAGAAATGTCTCAATCAGATGATTGACTTCAAGACGGTCTCCTGATGCAAATTCAAGCCCCTTCTCACAGAGTTGCTTTTTTTTCTTTATTTAAAAGCTGCGATGGCCGAGTGGTTAAGGCGTTGGACTCGAAATCCAATGGGGTCTCCCTGCGCAGGTTCAAACCCTGCTCGCAGCGGAAAAGGGAACTACTTTTTCATTAACTAAAAATGAGCCACTGATGCCTCTTGGAATCATTCACTTATGTTGTTTCACTAACTTTGCATGTATCAGCCACTAATATGTTTAAATGAACGCCTTTCTAAAAGAATTAATAGCTTAACAGTTGCACTTTTGTCTCGTCTTTGTTTTTGACGTCTACGTGCTTAGGGAGTCTGCCCTTTAAGCCAATGGGATCTCCTTGTTCCGGTTCAAAGCCCGTTCACATACTTGTGAACGGGCCTGGCTGTGCTTTGGATTTTCTTACTGAGCTGGTCTTCTTGTTGGTGAAATGGTAAGTCACCTCATTAAGTAAAAACGTCATGGGGTTCCATGCTGCGATGGTTAGCACTCTGAATCTAATGACCTGAGTTCAAAACTCAGTGTGGCCTTACCCTGAAGTTTGTTGTTGGACGCTTAAGCAAGAAATGTATGCTAGACATGCTTGTGTTCCCAGCATGTTCAGCAGCCATTTGATGCAATTCACAGCTGTAAGAAGACATTCAGTCTAGGTTCACCACCAATGTGCAACTTCAAGGTACCGTCTGCTCACCGGAAGCCTTTCATGGCTGCCCAACACTCACTAAGGGTGATGGGTTAAACCCAGAGGACTCATTTCAGCGTGTGCTCCAGGTTTTTTCTGCAGTTTATCACAATGACAATCACTTGCCTGCTTAAGGGGTAGGTTCCATGGTGTAATGGTTAGCACGCTGGACTTTGAATCCAGCGATCCGAGTTCAAATCTCGGTGGGACCTTAACTTAATGTCAAAAAGCAGTTTATTTAAATGCATGTGTTTTGCAATTCAAAGCTGTAAGAAGATGTTTATTGTGGGCTCCATGGTTTAACGTTTAACAATCAGCACTCTAAATCCATTGATCACAGTTCAAGCCTCAGTGAGAACTTGTGTTCATGCTTATTGTTTCAAGCTTAAGCAAAATATGTAATCCACTCATTCATATGTGTCTTGAATGTTATGTTGCCATTAATTCAAGATCAAATCTCAGGTGATCTGAAAAATGAATTCCAATGATGTTCTCACTTATACATTTTTAATCCTACCATATAGTTTGAAACTGATTGAGAAAAAAACAAGTTTCTGGTTTTAACAATGCTCATAATATTTGTCTAAGCATTTTACTCTTCTATAGTGAGATTGTATGGAATTCAAAGTTCACATTCAGGATGTCCAGTTCACTAATATGAAAGCTATTCTCTTTTTTAAACAATCACGAGCACTATTTAGTTGCAATGGCAGAGTGGTTAACGTGTTGGATTTGATTATCAATGGTCTCTTCTTGCACATGCTTGATCACTGCTTGCAGTGTTTGTAGGAACTGCCCACTTCACCAATTGAATGGCAGTCATTAAAATGCCAAGAAATGTCTCAATCAGATAATTGACTTCAAGACGGTCTCCTGATGCAAATTCAAGCCCCTTCTCACAGAGTTGCTTTTTTTTTCTTTATTTAAAAGCTGCGATGGCCGAGTGGTTAAGGCGTTGGACTCGAAATCCAATGGGGTCTCCCTGCGCAGGTTCAAACCCTGCTCGCAGCGGAAAAGGGAACTACTTTTTCATTAACTAAAAATGAGCCACTGATGCCTCTTGGAATCATTCACTTATGTTGTTTCACTAACTTTGCATGTATCAGCCACTAATATGTTTAAATGAACGCCTTTCTAAAAGAATTAATAGCTTAACAGTTGCACTTTTGTCTCGTCTTTGTTTTTGACGTCTACGTCTGCCCTTTAAGCCAATGGGATCTCCTTGTTCCGGTTCAAAGCCCGTTCACATACTTGTTCTTCTTGAATTCATGGAAAAAGCCTGGCTGTGGTTTGGATTTTCTTACTGAGCTGGTCTTCTTGTTGGTGAAATGGTAAGTCACCTCATTAAGTAAAAACGTCATGGGGTTCCATGCTGCGATGGTTAGCACTCTGAATCTAATGACCTGAGTTCAAAACTCAGTGTGGCCTTACCCTGAAGTTTGTTGTTGGACGCTTAAGCAAGAAATGTATGCTAGACATGCTTGTGTTCCCAGCATGTTCAGCAGCCATTTGATGCAATTCACAGCTGTAAGAAGACATTCAGTCTAGGTTCACCACCAATGTGCAACTTCAAGGTACCGTCTGCTCACCGGAAGCCTTTCATGGCTGCCCAACACTCACTAAGGGTGATGGGTTAAACCCAGAGGACTCATTTCAGCATGTGCTCCAGGTTTTTTCTGCAGTTTATCACAATGACAGTCACTTGCATGTTTAAGGGTTAGGTTCCATGGTGTAATGGTTAGCACGCTGGACTTTGAATCCAGCGATCCGAGTTCAAATCTCGATGGGACCTTAACTTAATGTCAAAAAGCAGTTTATTTAAATGCATGTGTTTTGCAATTCAAAGCTGTAAGAAGTTGTTTATTGTGGGCTCCATGGTTTAACGTTTAACAATCAGCACTCTAAATCCATTGATCACAGTTCAAGCCTCAGTGAGAACTTGTGTTCATGCTTATTGTTTCAAGCTTAAGCAAAATATGTAATCCACTCATTCATATGTGGCTTGAATGTTATGTTGCCATTAATTCAAGATCAAATCTCAGGTGATCTGAAAAATGAATTCCAATGATGTTCTCACTTATACATTTTTAATCCTACCATATAGTTTGAAACTGATTGAGAAAAAAAAAAGTTTCTGGTTTTAACAATGCTCATAATATTTGTCTAAGCATTTTACTCTTCTATAGTGAGATTGTATGGAATTCAAAGTTCACATTCAGGATGTCCAGTTCACTAATATGAAAGCTATTCTCTTTTTTAAACAATCACGAGCACTATTTAGTTGCAATGGCAGAGTGGTTAAGGTGTTGGATTTGATTATCAATGGTCTCTTCTTGCACATGCTTGATCACTGCTTGCAGTGTTTGTAGGAACTGCCCTCTTCACCAATTGAATGGCAGTCATTAAAATGCCAAGAAATGTCTCAATCAGATGATTGACTTCAAGACGGTCTCCTGATGCAAATTCAAGCCCCTTCTCACAGAGTTGCTTTTTTTTTTTCTTTATTTAAAAGCTGCGATGGCCGAGTGGTTAAGGCGTTGGACTTGAAATCCAATGGGGTCTCCCTGCGCAGGCTCAAACCCTGCTTGCAGCGGAAAAGGGAACTACTTTTTCATTAACTAAAAATGAGCCACTGATGCCTCTTGGAATCATTCACTTATGTTGTTTCACTAACTTTGCATGTATCAGCCACTAATATGTTTAAATGAACGCCTTTCTAAAAGAATTAATAGCTTAACAGTTGCACTTTTGTCTCGTCTTTGTTTTTGACGTCTACGTGCTTAGGGAGTCTGCCCTTTAAGCCAATGGGATCTCCTTGTTCCGGTTCAAAGCCCGTTCACATACTTGTGAACGGGCCTGGCTGTGCTTTGGATTTTCTTACTAAGCTGGTCTTCTTGTTGGTGAAATGGTAAGTCACCTCATTAAGTAAAAACGTCATGGGGTTCCATGCTGCGATGGTTAGCACTCTGAATCTAATGACCTGAGTTCAAAACTCAGTGTGGCCTTACCCTGAAGTTTGTTGTTGGACGCTTAAGCAAGAAATGTATGCTAGACATGCTTGTGTTCCCAGCATGTTCAGCAGCCATTTGATGCAATTCACAGCTGTAAGAAGACATTCAGTCTAGGTTCACCACCAATGTGCAACTTCAAGGTACCGTCTGCTCACCGGAAGCCTTTCATGGCTGCCCAACACTCACTAAGGGTGATGGGTTAAACCCAGAGGACTCATTTCAGCATGTGCTCCAGGTTTTTTTCTGCAGTTTATCACAATGACAATCAATTGCGTGCTTAAGGGGTAGGTTCCATGGTGTAATGGTTAGCACGCTGGACTTTGAATCCAGCGATCCGAGTTCAAATCTCGGTGGGACCTTAACTTAATGTCAAAAAGCAGTTTATTTAAATGCATGTGTTTTGCAATTCAAAGCTGTAAGAAGATGTTTATTGTGGGCTCCATGGTTTAACGTTTAACAATCAGCACTCTAAATCCATTGATCACAGTTCAAGCCTCAGTGAGAACTTGTGTTCATGCTTATTGTTTCAAGCTTAAGCAAAATATGTAATCCACTCATTCATATGTGGCTTGAATGTTATGTTGCCATTAATTCAAGATCAAATCTCAGGTGATCTGAAAAATGAATTCCAATGATGTTCTCACTTATACATTTTTAATCCTACCATATAGTTTGAAACTGATGGAGAAAAAAACAAGTTTCTGGTTTTAACAATGCTCATAATATTTGTCTAAGCATTTTACTCTTCTATAGTGAGATTGTATGGAATTCAAAGTTCACTTTCAGGATGCCCAGTTCACTAATATGAAAGCTATTCTCTTTTTTAAACAATCACGAGCATTATTTAGTTGCAATGGCAGAGTGGTTAAGGTGTTGGATTTGATTATCAATGGTCTCTTCTTGCACATGCTTGATCACTGCTTGCAGTGTTTGTAGGAACTGCCCTCTTCACCAATTGAATGGCAGTCATTAAAATGCCAAGAAATGTCTCAATCAGATGATTTACTTCAAGACGGTCTCCTGACGCAAATTCAAGCCCATTCTCACAGAGTTGCTTTTTTTTTCTTTATTTAAAAGCTGCGATGGCCGAGTGGTTAAGGCGTTGCACTCGAAATCCAATGGGGTCTCCCTGCCCAGGTTCAAACCCTGCTTGCAGCGGAAAAGGGAACTACTTTTTCATTAACTAAAAATGAGCCACTGATGCCTCTTGGAATCATTCACTTATGTTGTTTCACTAACTTTGCATGTATCAGCCACTAATATGTTTAAATGAACGCCTTTCTAAAAGAATTAATAGCTTAACAGTTGCACTTTTGTCTCGTCTTTGTTTTTGACGTCTACGTGCTTAGGGAGTCTGCCCTTTAAGCCAATGGGATCTCCTTGTTCCGGTTCAAAGCCCGTTCACATACTTGTGAACGGGCCTGGCTGTGCTTTGGATTTTCTTACTGAGCTGGTCTTCTTGTTGGTGAAATGGTAAGTCACCTCATTAAGTAAAAACGTCATGGGGTTCCATGCTGCGATGGTTAGCACTCTGAATCTAATGACCTGAGTTCAAAACTCAGTCTGGCCTTACCCTGAAGTTTGTTGTTGGACGCTTAAGCAAGAAATGTATGCTAGACATGCTTGTGTTCCCAGCATGTTCAGCAGCCATTTGATGCAATTCACAGCTGTAAGAAGACATTCAGTCTAGGTTCACCACCAATGTGCAACTTCAAGGTACCGTCTGCTCACCGGAAGCCTTTCATGGCTGCCCAACACTCACTAAGGGTGATGGGTTAAACCCAGAGGACTCATTACATTGTGTGCTCCAGGTTTTTTCTGCAGTTTATCACAATGACAATCACTTGCCTTCTTAAGTGGTAGGTTCCATGGTGTAATGGTTAGCACGCTGGACTTTGAATCCAACGATCCGAGTTCAAATCTCGGTGGGACCTTAACTTAATGTCAAAAAGCAGTTTATTTAAATGCATGTGTTTTGCAATTCAAAGCTGTAAGAAGATGTTTATTGTGGGCTCCATGGTTTAACGTTTAACAATCAGCACTCTAAATCCATTGATCACAGTTCAAGCCTCAGTGAGAACTTGTGTTCATGCTTATTGTTTCAAGCTTAAGCAAAATATGTAATCCACTCATTCATATGTGGCTTGAATGTTATGTTGCCATTAATTCAAGATCAAATCTCAGGTGATCTGAAAAATTAATTCCAATGATGTTCTCACTTATACATTTTTAATCCTACCATATAGTTTGAAACTGATTGAGAAAAAAACAAGTTTCTGGTTTTAACAATGCTCATAATATTTGTCTAAGCATTTTACTCTTCTATAGTGAGATTGTATGGAATTCAAAGTTCACATTCAGGATGTCCAGTTCACTAATATAAAAGCTATTCTCTTTTTTAAACAATCACGAGCACTATTTAGTTGCAATGGCAGAGTGGTTAAGGTGTTGGATATGTTTATCAATGGTCTCTTCTTGCACATGCTTGATCACTGCTTGCAGTGTTTGTAGGAACTGCCCTCTTCACCAATTGAATGGCAGTCATTAAAATGCCAAGAAATGTCTCAATCAGATGATTGACTTCAAGACGGTCTCCTGATGCAAATTCAAGCCCCTTCTCACAGAGTTGCTTTTTTTTTCTTTATTTAAAAGCTGCGATGGCCGAGTGGTTAAGGCGTTGGACTCGAAATCCAATGGGGTCTCCCTGCGCAGGTTCAAACCCTGCTCGCAGCGGAAAAGGGAACTGCTTTTTCATTAACTAAAAATGAGCCACTGATGCCTCTTGGAATCATTCACTTATGTTGTTTCACTAACTTTGCATGTATCAGCCACTAATATGTTTAAATGAATGCCTTTCTAAAAGAATTAATAGCTTAACAGTTGCACTTTTGTCTCGTCTTTGTTTTTGACGTCTACGTGCTTAGGGAGTCTGCCCTTTAAGCCAATGGGATCTCCTTGTTCCGGTTCAAAGCCCGTTCACATACTTGTGAACGGGCCTGGCTGTGCTTTGGATTTTCTTACTAAGCTGGTCTTCTTGTTGGTGAAATGGTAAGTCACCTCATTAAGTAAAAACGTCATGGGGTTCCATGCTGCGATGGTTAGCACTCTGAATCTAATGACCTGAGTTCAAAACTCAGTGTGGCCTTACCCTGAAGTTTGTTGTTGGACGCTTAAGCAAGAAATGTATGCTAGACATGCTTGTGTTCCCAGCATGTTCAGCAGCCATTTGATGCAATTCACAGCTGTAAGAAGACATTCAGTCTAGGTTCACCACCAATGTGCAACTTCAAGGTACCGTCTGCTCACCAGAAGCCTTTCATGGCTGCCCAACACTCACTAAGGGTGATGGGTTAAACCCAGAGGACTCATTTCAGCGTGTGCTCCAGGTTTTTTCTGCAGTTTATCACAATGACAATCACTTGCCTTCTTAAGTGGTAGGTTCCATGGTGTAATGGTTAGCACGCTGGACTTTGAATCCAACGATCCGAGTTCAAATCTCGGTGGGACCTTAACTTAATGTCAAAAAGCAGTTTATTTAAATGCATGTGTTTTGCAATTCAAAGCTGTAAGAAGATGTTTATTGTGGGCTCCATGGTTTAACGTTTAACAATCAGCACTCTAAATCCATTGATCACAGTTCAAGCCTCAGTGAGAACTTGTGTTCATGCTTATTGTTTCAAGCTTAAGCAAAATATGTAATCCACTCATTCATATGTGGCTTGAATGTTATGTTGCCATTAATTCAAGATCAAATCTCAGGTGATCTGAAAAATGAATTCCAATGATGTTCTCACTTATACATTTTTAATCCTACCATATAGTTTGAAACTGATGGAGAAAAAAACAAGTTTCTGGTTTTAACAATGCTCATAATATTTGTCTAAGCATTTTACTCTTCTATAGTGAGATTGTATGGAATTCAAAGTTCACTTTCAGGATGTCCAGTTCACTAATATGAAAGCTATTCTCTTTTTTAAACAATCACGAGCACTATTTAGTTGCAATGGCAGAGTGGTTAAGGTGTTGGATTTGATTATCAATGGTCTCTTCTTGCACATGCTTGATCACTGCTTGCAGTGTTTGTAGGTACTGCCCTCTTCACCAATTGAATAGCAGTCATTAAAATGCCAAGAAATGTCTCAATCAGATGATTGACTTCAAGACGGTCTCCTGATGCAAATTCAAGCCCCTTCTCACAGAGTTGCTTTTTTTTTCTTTATTTAAAAGCTGCGATGGCCGAGTGGTTAAGGCGTTGGACTCGAAATCCAATGGGGTCTCCCTGCGCAGGTTCAAACCCTGCTCGCAGCGGAAAAGGGAACTACTTTTTCATTAACTAAAAATGAGCCACTGATGCCTCTTGGAATCATTCACTTATGTTGTTTCACTAACTTTGCATGTATCAGCCACTAATATGTTTAAATGAACGCCTTTCTAAAAGAATTAATAGCTTAACAGTTGCACTTTTGTCTCGTCTTTGTTTTTGACGTCTACGTGCTTAGGGAGTCTGCCCTTTAAGCCAATGGGATCTCCTTGTTCCGGTTCAAAGCCCGTTCACATACTTGTGAACGGGCCTGGCTGTGCTTTGGATTTTCTTACTGAGCTGGTCTTCTTGTTGGTGAAATGGTAAGTCACCTCATTAAGTTAAAACGTCATGGGGTTCCATGCTGCGATGGTTAGCACTCTGAATCTAATGACCTGAGTTCAAAACTCAGTGTGGCCTTACCCTGAAGTTTGTTGTTGGACGCTTAAGCAAGAAATGTATGCTAGACATGCTTGTGTTCCCAGCATGTTCAGCAGCCATTTGATGCAATTCACAGCTGTAAGAAGACATTCAGTCTAGGTTCACCACCAATGTGCAACTTCAAGGTACCGTCTGCTCACCGGAAGCCTTTCATGGCTGCCCAACACTCACTAAGGGTGATGGGTTAAACCCAGAGGACTCATTTCAGCGTGTGCTCCAGGTTTTTTCTGCAGTTTATCACAATGACAATCACTTGCCTGCTTAAGGGGTAGGTTCCATGGTGTAATGGTTAGCACGCTGGACTTTGAATCCAGCGATCCGAGTTCAAATCTCGGTGGGACCTTAACTTAATGTCAAAAAGCAGTTTATTTAAATGCATGTGTTTTGCAATTCAAAGCTGTAAGAAGATGTTTATTGTGGGCTCCATGGTTTAACGTTTAACAATCAGCACTCTAAATCCATTGATCACAGTTCAAGCCTCAGTGAGAACTTGTGTTCATGCTTATTGTTTCAAGCTTAAGCAAAATATGTAATCCACTCATTCATATGTGGCTTGAATGTTATGTTGCCATTACTTCAAGATCAAATCTCAGGTGATCTGAAAAATGAATTCCAATGATGTTCTCACTTATACATTTTTAATCCTACCATATAGTTTGAAACTGATGGAGAAAAAAACAAGTTTCTGGTTTTAACAATGCTCATAATATTTGTCTAAGCATTTTACTCTTCTATAGTGAGATTGTATGGAATTCAAAGTTCACTTTCAGGATGTCCAGTTCACTAATATGAAAGCTATTCTCTTTTTTAAACAATCACGAGCACTATTTAGTTGCAATGGCAG
Source organism: Denticeps clupeoides (assembly GCF_900700375.1). Lineage (NCBI taxonomy): Eukaryota > Metazoa > Chordata > Actinopteri > Clupeiformes > Denticipitidae > Denticeps > Denticeps clupeoides. The sequence goes on along the minus strand of NC_041724.1, from coordinate 19,746,431 downwards.
AGTGGTTAAGGTGTTGGATTTGATTATCAATGGTCTCTTCTTGCACATGCTTGATCACTGCTTGCAGTGTTTGTAGGAACTGCCCTCTTCACCAATTGAATGGCAGTCATTAAAATGCCAAGAAATGTCTCAATCAGATGATTGACTTCAAGACGGTCTCCTGATGCAAATTCAAGCCCCTTCTCACAGAGTTGCTTTTTTTTTCTTTATTTAAAAGCTGCGATGGCCGAGTGGTTAAGGCGTTGGACTCGAAATCCAATGGGGTCTCCCTGCGCAGGTTCAAACCCTGCTCGCAGCGGAAAAGGGAACTACTTTTTCATTAACTAAAAATGAGCCACTGATGCCTCTTGGAATCATTCACTTATGTTGTTTCACTAACTTTGCATGTATCAGCCACTAATATCTTTAAATGAACGCCTTTCTAAAAGAATTAATAGCTTAACAGTTGCACTTTTGTCTCGTCTTTGTTTTTGACGTCTACGTCTGCCCTTTAAGCCAATGGGATCTCCTTGTTCCGGTTCAAAGCCCGTTCACATACTTGTTCTTCTTGAATTCATGGAAAAAGCCTGGCTGTGCTTTGGATTTTCTTACTGAGCTGGTCTTCTTGTTGGTGAAATGGTAAGTCACCTCATTAAGTAAAAACGTCATGGGGTTCCATGCTGCGATGGTTAGCACTCTGAATCTAATGACCTGAGTTCAAAACTCAGTGTGGCCTTACCCTGAAGTTTGTTGTTGGACGCTTAAGCAAGAAATGTATGCTAGACATGCTTGTGTTCCCAGCATGTTCAGCAGCCATTTGATGCAATTCACAGCTGTAAGAAGACATTCAGTCTAGGTTCACCACCAATGTGCAACTTCAAGGTACCGTCTGCTCACCTGTTCTTGCCATTGTGTTGAACCATATGGTGGGTAATGTACCACGATTCAGCAGTCTTACGTGCTTCCTCTGGTGAGACTTTAGTTACGTATCCTGCTTCCTCCAGCTTGAGAATTTCAGAGCAGTAATCCTTGGCCTTAAGTGGATCCCGATCGAGCTGGCGTTCTATTCGGCGGAGACTCGGTAAAACAGCTTCTTCTGGTACATGACGGGTACTGATAGGAGTGCGACGAAGCAGCGGGGTTGCATAGCGCTGTCTGCCATCCACACTGACTTGAGTAGTGGTGGTTTGCAACAAGTTGTAAGCTTGCTGGTCTAGCTTTGATCGGGTTACTTCTTTTGCACAGAAAGGCACTGTATCCATCTGCCATAAGCGTTGTACGTGCTGGAGTAGCTCAACATCAGCTGAGGCCATGGTAATATGCAGGCACTGCTGATGTCCACTACATGGGCTCTGAATGGGGATCATTGGACCTTGGAGTGACCAGCCTAATCGAGTGCAGACTGCTATAGGCCCTCCGGTTGGACCTTGGCGAATGGGCTCAATGGGAGAAAGTAGATGTGGCATGTCCGATCCAGTGAGGAGCAACGGTTGCACATGCTCTACCGGAAGCAGTGGAAGACCACTTAGATGATGATAGGCTCTCTGGAGAGCTGCGACAGGATAGTCATGTTTGGCTAGGCTTAACTCTTTGGCTGTGAAAGCATTTGAAACTTTATGCTTCTCAGTAGGCCTGGATATAGGTGAGACCTCAAAGGAGACCGTCCGGCCATGTAGCTGCTTCACCTTCTGGTGGACTGTCTGAAGAGGGAGAGTCTCAGGAGTTCCACTGATCCTGAGGTCCTGTACGACAGGTGAGAGAACAATAGTTCTTTCTGAGCCATCATCTAGGATAGCATAAGCCTCCATAGACCAGTGGCCGTTGTGGATGAGAACCTTCACAACCTTAAGCATGACTCTCTGGGACCGGTTCGGGCGGTCAAGGTAGACCTTAGAGTCTGGTGAACTCACCATGAGAACTGTGCTTGAACTATCGTGAAAGGCATGGTGCAGTACAGTAAGGTGCACCTCTTTACAAATCTTGCAGGGCCGTTTGAGGTTGCAGCTTTCGATCGAATGGCTACGCACGCACCTCTGGCACCGTTTACGGTCGTTAATCCAGGCAATGACTTGTCTTGTGTTGAGTTTCTTGAAATTCTCACAGTAGTTGAGGTAGTGATCTCTGCTATCGCAGTAAGGACAGTAAGGCTTGGGTTTGGGGGTGATCCTGCTATGAGCAGGCTCAGCTGGAGTAGCTTCCTTAACTGTGAACAAGACAGGTGTTGAGCGCTCTTTGAGGTATGGGCCCTTCCGCTCATTCTTGGTGAATTTAGGAGGGTCACCTGGGGAGAGTGCTGTGGCACAACTGGCTATACGCTTGGCCTGTGACTTAATTTGTAGCCAGGCAGCTAGGTCAGGAAGTGTGTAAGTTCTGTTTGTACCAGACTGCAGGATGCCTCGGTTGATACAGAATTCAACAAAACTGTCCCTGTATGAAGGTGGCAGTTTGCAGAGCAGCCTGTCCACGTGAGAGCCGCACATGAGTTCATAACCATTTTGACCTTCAAGAGTCTGCAGCATGCCCACTAGTGACTGAACTGACAAAGCGAAGGAGTCAAAGGCATTTGTGTCGCCCATTCTGAGAGATGGAGTGTTCAGGATGGCACCCAGCTCTGATTGGACAAGCTGTCGTGGTTGGCCATATTTGTCTTGCAGTGCTTGGAGTGCAGCAGTATATGGGCTTGAATCGTACATGTAAGCCTTTGCCAATTGAACAGCACTAGGAAGTTTCAGGTGACTAAGTAACACCTGATATTTGTATTGCTCACTGAGGTGACTATGGCCATTTAACAGATTGTCTAGTGCCATTTTCAGGAGGGTAAACTCACTTTCACGGCCGCTCTCAAACACTGGCAGTGTGGGCCTTGGGATGCCATATGCTGAGGCCAGTAGTAGCTCTGTTCCGGGTTGTGGTGGTAAGCCAGATTGGGGAACCGCTACTGTTGGGTACATCGGGATATGGTGATTTGTGTCATTTAGTGCTGTGTGCCTCTGCTGAGGGCCTGATGTGGGTAGCACTGAATGATTAGGTGATGGCTGCCAGGTGGCAGCATGTAATGCTGGGTTAAAGGGAGAAGGTACCTCACATGGCTGCGTGCTGATGGGTACAGGGTGCTGCGCTGCTAAGCTGTGACAGGGTTGTGACCTCACCTCAGCCCTGGAAGGAATTACTGCTGTTGTTGCTGTATGTGGATCCAGAGATGATGATGGTGTCTGATTCATTGTGCTGGAAACTACAAATGGAACTTGTGCAGGTGCAGCTGAAGATAGCGCCATTGTATTCACAGTGGTTGACGTCATAGCTGTGGTAACTGTGAGTGGCGGTGGCACTGCAGCCAGTGTATTGAGGTGTGTCCTAACCGGACTCTGTGGTGTAGGTGTTACTGTCCCGAGTGGTGCGCCAGTAGGAAAATGGGGGTTGAAGCCTGCTGCTGGTGATGATGGGGGTTCCAGTGTATCTGCACTGGGGTCTGCTGATAGCATTGAGGTGACAAGTTTGGCAATCTGAAGATCAGTCTCTGCTTGCTTCAAGCGACGATTTCTCTCCGGTCGTTTAGTTAAGGCCTCTCTGGCCTGTAGTGCCTCCTCTTGAGCCTGCTGCGCTGCTTTCACTTGGGCCTGCAGCTGTTGGTGTTGTAATTCGGCCAGTAGGTCATCTTCCATCTCCTGACGGAGGTTCTGGAGTTGATGCTGTTTAATATTTTCCTCCAGGAATGCAGCTTGTACAGCGGACAATGATTGAGCTGGATAGAACCCAGTAGAGCAAGATGTCTTCCTTGTGGATCGTGAACTAGAGGTGCGTGCACTGTGAGATGTTTTCCTCGTGTTGCTTCCATGTGTGTCATTAGAACAGGTGGAAGGCGTTGGAGGGCGAGCATCTGAGGGACAGTAACTAACCTCATATTCTGCTAAGTGGAGGGGGAGACGACTCACTCTGGTGGGTCTGGTCGGTGCATCTGTCGCTGCGTGATCCATATTGTCCTTTATTGCTTCATCCGGCTCGAAGGACCATCGTGTAAATGTCGTGTAGATTCCGCTCCCACGACGTGTTACACTGGTGAAGCGACAATAGGATCTGATTCCGGTCAGAGAATCAGGAGCCTGGAGGCCAGCTTATCAATTATCTTATTTATTAACGAAGTATGTGTGTGTGTGTGTGTGTGTGTGTGTGTGGTCTACAAGAAACAGAGAAAGCATACATAAGCAAACACTCCACAGAACATGATATGATACACAACACTGATTAATAACACTGCTTACAGTAATCTAACATGAAACAGACCATACAGTCCTACATAAGCAGCTAACCAGCACTAGAACATTTTACCTAGAATATAAATACAGGCAGCTAAAACAAACAGGAACATTATTGAACCCCGTTAGCTTAGCGCTAATAGCAGGCGGAAATTAGCATAAGTATTAAATAATTCCCAAACATTACAAACTCTCTCTCTGCATATAAAACAGTATGAAAGGATAAACGAATCGAACACATGAGCATGGACAACGCTCATCAACACTTACTTTCAGTCATGAACGCACACATTTACATGTGAAAAATACGCGTGGCTCATTAGGTGTCACACTCTAACCGGACCAGATAGAAACAACTAACCAAATCTGTTTCCGCCCAAAGTCTTTCTGACAAGTGCTGTATGGAGGAGATGTGATATGGCGTCATCTGTGGATCGGTTGGGACGGTAAGCAAACTGTAGTGGGTCAAGTGTGTCTGGTAGTGAAGAAATGGTCAAAGATCTTCATCTCTACTGAGGTGAGGGCTACAGTCATTGAGGGAGGCAGGATGGGTTTTCTTGGGGACCGGAACAATGATGGACTACTTGAAGCATGTGGAGATCACCGACTGAGATAAAGAGAGGTTGAATATCTCTGTGAACACAGGTGCTAGCTGGTCTGTGCAGGCTCTGAGGATTCTCCCCAAGATGCCGTCTGGTCCTGCTGCCTTCCTGGTGTTCGCTCTCTTGAAGGCTCTCCTCACATCATGCTCGGTGATGATGAACGCGTTCAGTCATGTCTCTGTGAAGCAGAGGAGGTTGCAGTCCCGGATGTCTCTCTGGAACGTCACCCTGGCCCTGATGTCATCGAGCTTGTTCTCCAGTGACTGGATGCTGGAGAGCAGGATGCTAGGGAGAGGTGTGCGGTGTGCACGGGCCCTCAGCCTGTTCCTGATGCCGGCTCGTTTCCCCCAGAGCCACAGCTTCGCGTCGCGTCCTGTGTTCTTCCTCAGGATCTCCCTCGGCCAGCTGGGATCCGGGAAAGCAGTTAAAATATTCATATATTAATAGAAACAAGAGTGTCTCTACTCTACTATATGGACTCAATAGTGGTGGATTTGCCGGTGAAAGGTTATTGAAAAAAAGTTAAGACAAAACAAGATAAACGAGAGCAGTCCCGAAGTCGCCAAGCAGCCAACTGGTTTGGCCATAAACTGCTTATATAAGAAATATATGACCTTTACTTTTCAAGCATTTAGGTGTAATGTTTTCTGTAAAGACCAAAAAACGTAAGATTTACATGAATGTAATGTTACCCGCTCTTATTTTGATAACCCCTTTGTGAGCAGAAGTACGGTAACGGAACTGAGCTTGAGGTAAGACAGAAGACGCGAAGTAAAGCAGGAAAGGCTCAGTGGGAACGCAGAGAAAAGGACAACCGAAAAAGTTAAAAGCAACAAATCTAGCATCAGTTGATAAGGGAACAAGGTTTGTAACTATGACTAAAGTATATTTGAGCAACTTGTAATGTTTGTGAGAAAAGACGTGATTTGTTATGTTAAGGGAAAGAAATATGCTAACGTAAGGTGCTGTGCATGACGGGGAATGTGATCGTAATTATTGGTATCTGCTCTTGCTTAGCTCTTACGTTGGTTGATGACACGGACGGCTTCAATAAATCATCATTTGACCATCAGTTCTGGCCTTCTCAATATTGACTGACTGCTACATTTTCCAATGTAGAGAAATGAGGTTCATCTAGGCTTTGACCTTGTCTAGACTGAATGAAATTGCGGAATTGCAAATATTTGAAAAAGTGCGGAATTTCAAACCTTGTCCTAATTTGTTCAAAGGACATGAGTTTTCCTTCATTGTAGAGATCAGACACCTTACTAATACCTTGTATTGACCAGATTTTAAAACCTGCATCATCTCTACCAGGACAGAAATTTTCATTGCCAAAAACTGGTGAAAAGTGTGAAAGTTGTGATAATTCACCTAAATCAGTAAGAGCCTCAAACCAAACTATTATAGTATTTCGGGTGTATGGATTATTTTGTACACTTAATAATTATTTTTAATATCTGCTGAATATAGATATAAATTCAAAGGTATTGAAATAGAGTGAGCCTCTATGGATACCCAGGATGGAGGAGAATAAAACTGTCACGTCCATGCGGGAATGACGCGGCGGGTGAACGTAGAGGAGGATGAGGAGTGACGAGGAACGAAGAATGAAGGACGCTTTCACCTGACATCACGGAACAGGGGTTTAACTGGTGAATCACAGGACAGGGGAGACATCCGAGACGAAGACACTGGTGAACATAGAACATAACTTCAAAGACCTGACAGCGGACAGAAACGAACAGGGCAGCTTTATACAATTAACACAGGTGAAAACGATTAGGGAACATTACACAGGACAACAATGAAACTCCGGTCCGGATCCTGGACGACACCTGGCGGGCCAGACGAAGCAGTCCATGAAGGAGGGAGGAAAGTCCAAAACACAGAGTCTGAATGGTCCGAGTGGACAGGAGGAATCGAACGGAATCGATTCGAAAACCAGAAAAGATGAGATGAACAGAGCAGAATGATAAATGACTGAATGAATGAATGGTCCAGTATTCCAGATGGACGAGCGGCGGTTCTCCAGCTCAGACGGCTTCGGGCCAGTGTGGTACCGGCACCTCGTCCGCCGTCAACATGAGACCGCCACTCCCTGTCAGTCTCCGGCTCGCCCCGCTGAATGGCCGCTCCTCACCTTCAACGCCGCCAGACACGGGACTGAGAGGCAGGGGTCGGGACCCTGCTGAATGAAGCCATGGAAGGCCAGGGACAAGGAAGCTGGCGGCGTCCTCCCGGCGAGTCGCGGCTCCTCCGATCAGCGGGGCTGCGTCAGGTGGCGTCCAAATGTGGGTCAGGTCTTTCTGTCACGTCCATGCGGGAATGACGCGGCGGGTGAACGTAGAGGAGGACGAGGAGTGACGAGGAACGAAGAATGAAGGACGCTTTCACCTGACATCACGGAACAGGGGTTTAACTGGTGAATCACAGGACAGGGGAGACATCCGAGACGTAGACACTGGTGAACATAGAACATAACTTCAAAGACCTGACAGCGGACAGAAACGAACAGGGCAGCTTTATACAATTAACACAGGTGAAAACGATTAGGGAACATTACACATGACAATGAAACTCCGGTCCGGATCCTGGACCGGAGTAACCCCCATTTCGGACCGGATCCTGACAAAAACATTGCTGCTCTATGTGTGCGCCGCCCAGTAGTACCATTTTAGGTTAGGCAGGTTTAACCCCCCTCTATCGTAAAGCAAGTAAAGCAAAGAAAGGATGGCGCTTGTTATTCCAAATAAAGTTTGTTTCATTAGAATCAAAAAAGTAGACTGTGGGGGAAGTGGAATAGATTGGAAGAGGTATAACAATTTGGGCAAAATTGAAATGTTTTCAATATTAAAACATATAGATTTTGCAGGCGGCACGGGTGCAAAAAAAAAAAAAAGGGTCGGCCGGAACCTTAACCCATAATAATTATTCCATCTATAATTCACCACTACATGGCGGAAAAAAAAGTAAAAAGGATTGACCGTTCAAAGAACATTGAATGCAAATGACTGTTACACTCCCACCAATCACATGTGATTAGAAAAACAATTATTACTAAGTAACTAATGAACAGCTTATGAATTAAAGGTTTAAGTTATTGACTTGGAACAGAGTGAGGATGAGACCTTTCTTCTGCTTCTAAGGTGGTAGTAGCCTAGTGGGTAACACACTCGCCTATGAACCAGAAGACCCAGGTTCAAATCCCACTTACTACCATTGTGTCCCAGAGCAAGACACTTAACCCTAAGTTGCTCCAGGGAGACTGTCCCTGTAACTACTGATTGTAAGTCGCTCTGGATAAGGGCGTCTGATAAATGCTGTAAATGTAAATGTCTTACAAGATAACAGTCTTCTGAATGGGTCTCTCCAGGTAGACCAGCTTGGAGATACGTCTACCTTGTCTGTCTAGCGTTTGATCACTCATCAATAGTTTTACACTTCTCACTCTTCCATCCTTCCCAGGATACACTTCAACGATCTTAGCCAACGTCCACCGATTGTGTGGGGTCCCTTCATCCTTCAGGAGTACAACAAAGTTTTTTGTAATCTTCTTGACCTCTGGGTCACTGCTTGATAACTCTCCCACCTTGTATTTCACCACCGATTACAAATTTCTGCCAGAGCCAAATTTCTGCTCTGAACCAGTTTGAGGCTATAAGTTGCTCTGCTGTGAGACCTCTTGATGCGTGATCCCCCGGGTTGTCTTTGGAAGCTACGTAGCTCCATTGCGTTGTTTCTGTACTTCGTTTGATGCGTTCCACTTGATTTGCAACAAATACATGAAATCTCCTAGCTTCATTGTGGCTGTATCCAAGTACCACCTTGGAGTCAGTCCAGTATCTTTCCTCTGAGATTTCCATTTCCAATTCCTTTTGTAGCGTATCACCTGTGCGAATGGCAGCAGCTGCTGCTGACAGCTCAAGTCGTGGTATGGTTGTGATCTTGGATTTTGTATGAAGTCATGGAGCAGTGGACTTCACCAGAGGCGCTTACTACTCTCAGGTATGTGCACATGCCATATCCGGATACACTGGCATCAGAGAAATTATGCAGTTTGGCGGAACATAGCATCTCCGAATCTTTACATCTGCAAGGTGTCTCAAGTTATATAGCCAAAACTCCCACCGAGGTCGAAGGTAGTCAGGTAATGCTTCATCCCAGCTGAGTTTATCTCGACACATCTTTTGCAATATCGGTTTTCCAAGCAAAATGAAAGGAGAGACAAATCCAAGCGGATCGAACACAGAGGCAACTGTGGACAGCACCCTCCTTTGGGTAAGTGGGTTTTCCTTAACAACCACTCAAAACTGGAAGTGATTGGATGCTACACACCACTGTACACCAAGTGCTCTTTCCATGTGCAACTCACCGAGTGCTATATCTGGCTCTTTGGCACCTGCTGCGCATTCTTCCTTTGGAAGCGAAGCTAGGATTTGGGTGCTGTTGGAAATTAACTTGTGCAGCCGAAGGTTTTGATGAACATGATTGTATCTTCATTGAAACTACCTTCTCCTTTAGCTGCGAGGTGCTTATGACCATAGTTGGCACAGCCTGGAGAAGATGCAATAGGTGTACCTTCATTAGGGAAAAAAAGCACAGGAACCTTAGGTAGTCTTGGTCTTGAGCATGAACATAAAACTGATGGAACATGTGTTCGATCTCACACATGAAGGCTATTGGACCTCTTCGAAAACGACACAAGACTCAGAGCAGAGTGCTTGTTAGCTCTGGACCAGTCAGGAGATGGTCATTTAGTGATGTGCCACGGAACTTGAGAGAGGCATCATAGACGACGCAAATCTTTCCAGGTTTTTGTGGATGATACACCCCATGGTGTGGGATGTACCAAACAGGAGTCCTTTCAATGTCTTGCTCTGGGACTCTTTCAGCTTCTCCATGAGCTATTATCTCTTCCATGAACTTATTGTAGTCCATGTAGTGCTGTTTGTTATTCTTGAATTTCTTCTCTAAACACTTCAGCTGATGAATAGCGCATGCCTTGTTATCTGGAAGGTTAGGCCTTTCACTCTTGAATGGGAGGGGAATCTCATAATGACCATCCTTATACCTAATGCCCTTTTTTTAATCTTTGTTAGAAATCTTTGTTCTGCCTGAGAGACCTTCACACATTCGAAGTCCTTCCCACAAAATCAGACTCCAACAACAAATGAAACAACAAATTGGCTGAACTTGGAAACATGTGGCTCTACTCTTGCACTTCCATTACCTTTCTGGTCCACCTTGTGAGCTAATCTGGAAGTTTTGCAAGCATCCTTTGGTTTTCAATGCCGTCATTTAGCACTTCAAGCCCTTTCATCTGCGACATGGCAGTTTTGCAGCTGCAGAGGAAATCTGCAAACTCTTGGAGTTCAATCTTAGGCCATGCATCGAAATTGTCTCTGTAGCATTTGGATATGAGGAAGGGATTACCATACCTCTCATCCAGGACTTTCTATGCATAACATGTTGACTCTGTGCCAAGTGGAAAGTAGCCGCCTATGGCCTTCTTTGATCCTCCACCGACATACTCTCAGGTAATAGGTCTTCTCTTCAGCTGGTATATTTTTTCCTGTCAATCAGAAGAAACGAAATATTCTAATGATTGTATCTAATTGGATCGCCACTGAATATAGTTGGCTCTGGTGTTGGAATATGGCTTGCGTTGAGAGATTCTGCAGGTCATTTGTGTTGACTGGTTGTACAGGTGTCGCATCTTGTGGTGAGGCATGTTGTCTGATGTATGAGTTGCAGGTTTCAGGTTCAACCTCATCCTTTTCAGATCTGTGATGAAGTAGGTCATATTTCTTCATCTGAACATTCACCTTGTTCATACACCCGCTGTCGAGCCTTTGCTTCATTTAGCCTTTTTATTGTTTCAAGTCGCTCTACTTCGCTTTGCTTCTTAAGCTTTTTCTTTCTGCTCTATTTCTGCTTCTTCTCTATTTCCTTCATATGATTTTCTTTTTCAAGTAGAATTTGCAGAACAGCCTCACTAGCTGCAACTTCAGCAGCTGCTTGTCTTTTAGCTGAGTGCCTGCTAGATTGTCTGGAGGGCACCTTTGAAGAAGAAAGCCTTGTGTAATTTGACTTAACACTTGTCCTGTCTGAGACTACTGACTTCTTCCGCTGTTCTTCATCCCTTTGACCCTTTGCTTCAGTCTTGTTTCATTACCTGGAGAGTCAATACGTCTTAGCTCAACATAAGCAGCGTTCACCTCCTTGAAAGCCTTCATAACTTCAGAGATGTATTCTTGTAGCAGATCGTTTGGACATTCATCATTTATAGCTCCTTTGGCTTCCTTAGTGACAGCTTTCCACTTCTCTTAGCACACATTCTTTGGCTCCATCGTGCTTTCTGTGAGGTAGTAGAGATGCCATCAGCTGTGGCTTCAGCTCCCTGGAGTTGCTCATCTGCAGGAAGTTGTTCTTTGCTTCCCATGCTTGTATTTGAACAAGTCTCAAACGCTGCCATTTTGTGTTTATTAATATTACTTTACGTTTAATGCAAAGTTAAATCTGATCTTGTAAAGTAAGAAGCTGTTTTAATAGTACTAAAACCTTGTTACCCTTTAAATGTATCAAAACCTGAAAGAATATAGCCTTTAAGATTTTTTGAGGAACAGCAACACAGATTTAGAATGATCAATTTTATACCCTGAGAATTCTCCAATGTTTCAATCAAGTTTAACAATGCAGGGGTAGACTGTTTTTCATCCGCATATCATGAAATATGATGTTCTGTAGGGCCAATTGTAATACCTGAAATGTTTACGAATTACCTTAGCCAATGGTTCGATCGCAAGGGTGAAAAGCAAGGGCGTGTTCCCAAGGGCGGGTAACATTATTTAGGAGAGAGATGGGTCTATATGTGTAGCAACCGTGCCCTCGGGTTAAGCTCTGTAGGCCTATGGTTAGCTACGAGTTCTGTTTAGTCCATAAACCACCACACTATTTTAGAAACAAACAGGTTTAATATATCTAAAACATAGTTTTAGAAAAAGAGAAGTTGGGTGTACACTTTCACTGTTAAAAGCAAAAAGTATATAGGTAAAAGTATATAGGTAAAAGTATACAAACATACAAATCACACAATCAAAATAAAATCATTCAATGCAAAATAATCTGTTAGCTGTTTCGACATGGTGACAACCCAACCTTCCTTATATAGTACTTACATACATTAAAATGTAAACTAAAAAACTTTGCTCCGCTGCAGTGTTTCCGCTCTCTCGCTCTATCCACTACCAGCCCCAAACCAGCAAACGTATCACAATGCTGCGGTGCTTAGCAATACACTCACGATCTTTGCTGTTTGTTCCCCACCGTCTCTACTCCCGGACCCAGGCAGTCTTTTTCTTTAGCTGGTCGGGACTCTGCCTGTTTTAAACACTGCAATTACTTGTTCACAGCTGCGTGTCTCTGTGCCCGGCCACTCGCTGCTGTACCTAATTACCTATTTACTGCTGCCCTGGGGTGGTTCCCTGGCTACATTCGAACCACAGTCAAGTGGTGGCTTCCCGGGTTTTAGAGTTATTAACGCAGCGTTCAAAGAAGGAGGCAAAGCCCCATTTTGCAAGGATTCCTGATACATATCCAAAAGGGGATGATCAGGTGTAATTTTTTGATATACTTCCGATTCAATTTTGTTTATTTTGTTTTCAAGATCCACCATTTCTACTTGACAGTGCTTATATTTATAATTTGTATAACTAATCATTCGTCCTCTTATAAAAGCTTTAAATGCTTCCCACCGTTTGACTTCAATTAATTTCAAAATAATAATCGATCTGTTTATCAATGAACTCCAAAAATTCAGGATCTCTCAACCAGGTTATACGTAGTAGCCATCCTGGGGATCTACACAAAAAATTGGGAAGGTTTAATGTAAATGAGACTGCCGCATGATCAGAGATTAATATGCTATCATACCAGCAGTTATCAACTTTAGAAATAAGATCAGTGGATAAAAGAATGTAATCAATATGGGAACATTTTTATAAGTACTAGAGTAGCATGAGTAAGTCAGGTTATCCGGGGGTTTGTTCCTCCAAATATCTATTAAATTGAAATCTTGCATATATTGTTTTATCTCTGATCTGGTCTGTGTATGAGAGAGGTCTGATTTAGTTGATCTATCAAATTCTGGGTATAAAACACAATTGCTGAATTCAATCTAACAGAAAAGTTTGGAAAATTATGTACTTCCCTAATTTATCCTTGGTAATGTTAGTAAATTGTAAAGGTATAGATTTATGTATAAGTGTTATAACCCTGTAGGAACAAATAGTGGATCCATTATTATGTACACAGCAAATTCCCGTTCTTGCCAAAAGTAGAAAAAATGTGTTGTGAGTGGAGAAAAAAATAAGAAAAGAAAAGCAAAATACAGCCAAACAGAATAACTGGCCAACAAACAGGCATTTCCCCAAATGAAATACAATCGTTCCCCCTCCCTCCCCAGTTAAGTCAAAAGTCAGTCAAAGTCAGCTTTATTGTCAATTCTGCCACATGTACAGGACATACAGAGAATTGAAATTACGTTACTCTCAGACCCATGGTGCTTACAAGTAACATTAAATACAAAACAGTAACATTGAATACAAAGGTATAAATACAATTTTAAAAACACCATATACAAATAAGGGCACATGGTGGAGAGTGCAAAACCATGTAGTGCAACAGAGGTAAGTTTAAAGTGACAAAGTGACAAGTACACTGAAAAAACTAATTTTGAGGTATAGTAAAATATACTTGATTTACTGTCATAATTTTTACATTGCAATATTACAATTCATTGCAAATAAAAATTTCTATGTAAAATTTTAAAGAAATACACAATTAATTCATGTATGAAATGAACTGACTGGGAATATTAAATTGTATTATATATTTTCTCATATGATTTAAATGTTTTAAAGTCATTGCACATAAAGCTAAAAATACTGAGTAATTTTAATCTAAAATCTTAGCACCTTCACCTCCGCGTGACTAACCGGAAAGAAGAAAATCCCCGATTTCGCCTGGATAAATCACATGCCTGCGTTTTTTGAATAGACATAGATGGTTGGGATTGTCACACGTGGATGCAAAGTTAGTGTGTAAGGTAAGTTATTGCCCTTTTTTTGTTATTTATAACAATGCATCGGTCCATGACAATTTTAAAAGTTCGATTGACTTTTGTTGTATAACTGTAGTAATGTTACCTCTAGGTTACATTAACCTAGGCCTGCGTTTTCCACTGCAGTCTATGAAGCAAACTCATACAGAAGTCAGTTTAAAACCAAAGAAATTTGTGCTAGTGAATTTGTTTAAGGGCGCTTTCACCCATTCGGACCAAAAGCCCTTAGTTCGGTTCGTTTTCGTTGGTGTGAAAGCATCAATCGCACTCGGGTACGCACTAAATCAAGTGGACCGAGACCTCCAGAAAGAGGTGGTCTCGGTTCACTTGACTCCGTATCAAATGCCGAACTCTGGTGCGGTCCGCCTGGTGAGAACGCGAACCGAACCAAAACAGGACCAAACGCTATGAATCTCATTATCTGACGGCATTAAATCATTTGTAGACTTTAATTTATTTCGTTAGAACACGTAAAACATGATTCGTCGAGAAGGTGCAGTGTGTCACACACGTCTGGTCGGATTTAAGTGATTACAAGTGATTTAACGTGATAAACAATCACTGGGAGGATGACGGACCCGCTTTAATATTCGTCATGTAATTTTCTCCTCAGTCACAGAAATATACAGCAGTCAACGACACAGGATCTACTTCCTGTATTTACTTTTGTTGTTCCCGCGGCAGACACGTCTGACCAATAAGCAGAGAGACAGTTCTCGCGTGATTTAAAGTGACGCATTTTGGTTCGCTCGGATTGTTCCCTGTGTGAAAGGAAACCGAACCAAGAGGAAAATGATAAAATGTTACAAACTCACCAGCTGATTCAGACCAAAGTGCGATCAGCTTACGCTTACCACGACTTTCAAAACATTACAGAAAATACATGTGTGATATGTGTGAAAATATATGTGTTCACTCAAGCAAAATTGCCCTAAAAGCATAACGTTGCAAGGAGCTGCATTTTACATTTACAGCATTTATCAGACGCTCTTATCCAGAGCGACTTACAATCGGTACTTACAGGGACAGTCCCCCCCCGGAGCAACTTAGGGTTAAGTGTCTTGCTCAGGGACACAATGGTAGTAAGTGGGATTTGAACCTGGGTCTTCTGGTTTATAGGCGAGTGTGTTACCCACTACGCTACTACCACCCATTTTTTTCTTCAAGAAGAGATGGCCTGCTTTATTTTGTGAAGCTAAGGTATGTAAATTTATTCCCTTTATTAAGCCCTCTTGTTTGGCCAGAAACAATAATTTAAAAGTCTTATTTAAATATTGATCTCTTGTCATTTCAGATAAAAGAAGAATTTAGGAGATTAACTACAATTTCCCTGGAACAGAGCTTCATGAACAGGCTTGACACCTACACACCAAAAATGATTACCCTAATGAAGCTCAAGGGAGGTGTCGTGGGCACCAAGCTGAGGCCGTACATGGACATACTGAGTCAGGTGTGTTTATGTTAAATTTAGCTTGTTCACTTTTTTCAGGAATGTGGTCTGTCTCTCACACACTACACACATATGCACATGCAGTATCAATCCCTGCAGTATCAATCCCTTTTTGCACATGCAGTTTTAAATCACTTTTATCTATATAGTACTTTACACAGCACAGATAAGGACTGTTATTGTAGAGGTCAGTTGTTGGGTCTTATCCAGACTTGTTAAACAGTTAAAGGCAACTATAAATGTTGGCACCAATCACCTTTAGATGTAGCAAAGTACATGGGATGTTTCATTTTGTGGTTTCCATTACAGTCTCCTCACCTATTGCAGCATAAATGTTACTTCTATCTGTTCGAAAACTAAAGTCCTAGATTTAAACCTAGTGATCTGAATACCCAGACATTTAATTGCTACATACTGTGTAATATAGTGTAGTGTAAATATATTTAGCAGTTTAAACTGCAAAGAATGGTAACAAACAGCTTAACACGCTACAAAAGCAACCACCAGACAGACTCCATCTTTCCATACTTTTCTCTTGTGGTCTTCACTCAAATCACTGCTCGTACGCCATCGTATTATTTCTTGGTACTTTGTTTTCTATGGATATTGGTTATGTATTGAAAATAATAATGTTTACAGAACCAAAACATTGAGATGAGGCGTGAAGCTGTTATCCGGAGCCTCATACTGTACCTTGGCGAGAAGGAAGAGGAACTGTTTGAAGATTGCCAGGTAAAGTGTTCAATGTCATGTTAAAATGTTAAAGTTGTATTACCATAACATACACCAGGGGTGGGGAACCTATGCTCCTGGAGGGTCTGTGTCCCGCTGAGGTTAAAATCCAACCATAATTAAATACACCTGATCCAGGTAATCAAAGTCAAAGCATGTTTGTTGGAGCTGGTTGGGGCTAACCTCTGCAGGACACTGACCCTCCAGGACCAGGGTTCCCCACCCCTGATGTAAAGGTTAACCTTAAAGCAGGGGTGTCCAAATTCTGTTCTGGAGGGCCACTGTCATGCAGAGTTTAGCTCCAACTGGCCTCAATGTACCACAGTTAAGTAGTATATTTATGGCTAAGGGTAACATTATTTGGCTGTAGTGGCTCTTATGTCATGTTCAACTAATGTTTAACTAAACCTGGCTCGCTGTAAAATAGGCTTGACTCAGTTAAGCGTAATCTATACTGTATTACTTCAGTTTACATTTTTCAGTTATATCCAAGTCATTTATTTTGTCTAAATTGTGCAGGAGGACAACCACAGTAACACAATGCTTCACACCCTCAAGATTCTGGTTGTCCATGGAGCTGATGGAAAGGATCCAGTGGACGTATCCATTATTCTTGAAGGAAAGGAGATCTTTCCTGCTGCTAAAGCTTGTGCACTGCTTATGGGACTCATTTATGCCCTCAACCTCGCATACCCCAGAGCATTGCGTTACATTTTCGAGGTGTTTCAGAAACTTTTTCTAGAATTGGATGGAATTAAGCTGCCTCCAAAAGTACAAGCTTTAAAGTCGAAGTTGCTTTCTTAAAAGCTTTTGCCATTGCAATTACTGCACATTTTTGGATGCCAGTATACTCCCCAACTAACTTTTAAATCTTCCAGGTTGTATTGGACCATTTGGACAGACAAAATGTTTTTCTGGTCACTTGTGTAGATAATTAGAAGTTTTGCTTTTGAATTTAGTTTCACCATTGTGAACAGTGGTGGGAAGACACTTGCCTATTAGAACTGTTTTAAGCTTTGTGCCAACTAAGGCATCTGGTCTTTTTTTTTTTTTCTTTGACATGTTTGTAGCACTAGTCTAGAGTGCCATGTTTAATTGTTGAAACTGCTTTGTTTTTGACTATGCATTTTATGCATTGTTTTATATTTTATGCATTTAATGTTGTAATGCACAAGTCCAGAGTGCTGTGTTGAATGTTGAAACTGCACTATTCGAGAGGATTGTTACTTTTATTGAAATGGTAAAAAAATATTATATCCATGCATTACATCCATGATTGTTTAAAACTCATCCCATGTTTTTGTATTCCTCTTGGGGTTAAAACACTTTCTGATCTTGAGAAATTTAGTTGTTTTCAGGACTCCCATTCCTAGGAAAACACTTGTCATGCAAAAAACTGAGGTTTTGCTTTATGTAACTTTAAAAACCATACATTTGTGTGACTGAGTCATTGTTTAATGTTGAAACAAAATAAATGTTAATTGTCTATGTCGTGTGTGGGCTTATTTAAATGCAGACAAAATTAATATATTTAGAAATATTTAATTAAATATATTTCATAAATTTATTGAAATATTGAATAAAACTATAACAGTAAATAACATTTACTATTTTAAGGACAGCTGTGGGTTTATATTTAAAAAAAAGCAATAGACTATATAAATGCTTTGAATAAATATAGTTTATACATTAAATAGAATTAAGTAATATTTACTTAATAATTTAACACATTTTAAGTCATAGTAATGCTTTGATTTTACTTGATTCTGGTAAATGCGTTTTATTTAAAATTATAGCAGTAAATTTTACTTGAACATTGTTAGTGTAAACTGTTACGTAAAATTTACACGTTATTTTTTTCAGTGTAGTTGGCAGACCAAAGCTGCACAGAGTGACTGGTGCATGATCAGTTTGTGTGTGTTAGGGTTCAGAAAGTTTGTGGAGCAGAAGAGGGTGGTAGTAGCCTAGTGGGTAACACACTCGCCTATGAACCAGAAGAGCCGGGTTCGAATCCCACTTACTACCATTGTGTCCCTGAGCGAGACACTTAACCCTAAGTTGCTCCAGGGGGACTGTCCCTGTAACTGCTGATTGTAAGTCGCTCTGGATAAGGGCGTCTGGTAAATGCTGTAAATGTAAATGTAGAAGAGGGGAGTGAGGAGAGTGGGGGCAGAGCCGGGAGGGAGTTGAGTTTCCTGACAGCCTGATGGGTGAAGCTGTCCTTCAGTCTGCTGGTCCTGGCCTGGAGACTCCGCAGTCTCCTCCCTGATGGCAGCAGGCTGAAGAAGGTTTGCATTGGGTGGGTGGGATCAGCTGCTATGCCGAGGGCTTTCTTGGTGAGGCGTGTGCTGTAGACACTTCTAAACACTTCCCTAGGCCTTCTCAGAAGAGCCTGAATATGGAGCTATGCTGGTCCACTCGTGGTCCCTTCACGGTGAGGAACAGCTTGCCTGAACGATGAACGAATCCGCAACAGACAGGAATATCAACCCAACATCACAAGAAATGTGTGTGTGTGTGTATATACAAATATATATATATATACACACACACACACACACACACACACACACACACATTGTCTAAGCATCAGTAGTGAACCAGAAGTTTGCACTCATGCATCTGACATCGAAAAGAACCATCTTCCTTTAAGTCCTCCTGCTAAGCATTATTTTTCAGATCTTGCAAAAATCTCTGAGCATCTGGAGGATTGTCGAACAAACGCCGCTTTCCTTTATACATACTTTGGGCGTGGGCATAAGCCGTCGTACCGGTAGAGGACGCTGGGCGAGCGGGGCAGGAGGTCCGGGGGCGCCTGTCCGGCGAGGAATGAGGAAGTAATGGACGCACTGCAACGCAGCAGGGAGTCAGTTTGGGATCTTTGGGAAGGACCGGGGCAGAGGAGAACCGGAAGACGGCGGGTTTCAGGATGGTCCGGGATCTTGGACTGGACGGGAGTAGGTCTTGGGCGGCAGGACGGTAGGGGAGCATGGAATCCCGTCTTAACCGATGGGCCAGGTAGGTTCAAGGTCAGGGGCAGGTAGAGGTTGTAGCCAGGAAGTTCCGGTCGGGGTTCCTTTCGTGGTTTCCAGGGGGTCAGGCAATTCTCGAAGTCGTGGGCAGGCGAAGGTCGTATTTCAGGAAGGTACAATTATCTTAGGTCGGGGGTGAGAGAGCTAGCGTCTCTGGCGAGTAAACTCATACAAAGAGCGGGTGTGTCTCCTTGGGGTTACCTCACTTTTATACTTGCCACCGCCCGCTTCCATTTCCTCTTCCGGGTCGTCGTCTCCCAGGCTGGTGAGGCGCCCTCTAGCGGGCTGGAGGCGCGTTGGCCATGACAATCACGCATAAATTCGCTGGGTGAAGGATGCCATAACACAGTTCAGGAAAGTTCAGATCGCAAAGATCCTTCCTCACCGCGTCAAATCTTTTCCGTCTCTTGTGCAATTCAGCTGATACGTCAGGAAAGAACATAAGTTTTATTTTGTCCAACATCACGGTGCCTGCTGCTCGAGCTGCTTACAGAGTGTGGACTTTGTCAGCGTAGTTTAGAAACTTCACTATCACGCCACTCGGTGGGGACTCAGAATGGACTTCGGAGAATCTCTCAATTACAAGAGGATCCGGGCCAAGTATCTCGGGGAGTAGGTTCTCCAAATAGGTGCACATATCAATCCCTTCACTTTTCTCTGGGAGTCCCACTAGTCGCAGATCAGACCGACGGCTCGGATTTTCCAGATCCTCGACTTTTAATGAAAAGGATTCCATGGCAGTTTTCAACTTTGCGTTCTGCGTTTGCAACTCCGTGCCGTTGTCCTCTTGAGTGCTCATTCGATCCTCGGTTTCTGTTACCCGTGTTGTGAGAGCTTTGAGATCGCGCTGTACTCCGTTATTCGCCTGGAGCAAACCATCAAATCGCACATTTCAGCGTCCAGAATTGCAGACTCTCGGCTGACACCCGGCTCTCCCTCCTCGCCGCTAGCTTCATTGGACTTAGCATCTGCGTCAGTCTCACCAGGTACAGTCGATTTAACTTGCTTCTGTGTGGTTTTAGTTGATTTTGGTGGCATCTTAAAATGTAAAGATTTTAAAATAGAATCAGTTTGTGAGCATTTGTTGTGTCCAGGAATACCATTTAAGTCAGTATTCGTAGCGGAGCTCTGATTTGCGTTCACTCAGTACCGCTCCATAACCGGAAGTCTCGATGAGAGGGAGGTTTGCCTTGTTCAGCTTCCTGAGGAAGTGCAGACGTTGCTGGGCTTTTTTGGTGTTGGAGGTGGTGTTGAGGCTCCAGTAAAGCTCATCTGAATCCTCATGTGAAGTTCCAGGAACTTCACGCTGCTGACGATCTCAACAGCAGATCCTTTGATGTGTAGTTGGGTGGTGACAGTCGGTTTCTTCCTTAAGTTGACAGCCATCTCTTTGATCTTTGTTCTTTGGGTGACATTGAGAGTCAGGTTGTTGCTTCGGCACCAATCCACCAGATGTTTCTTCACTGTAGGCAGACTCGTCGTTGCTGGTGATGAGCCCTACTACTGTTGTGCGAACTTGATGATGTGGTTGGAACTGTACTGTGCAGCACAGCCGCATGTCAGCAGAGTGAATAGCAGTGGGCTGAGCAGCATCCCTGTGGGGACCCTGTGCTCAGTCAGAGGACCTTGGAGGTCTTATTTCCTATAGACACAGACTGGGGCCTGTGTGTTAGGAAGTCCAAGATCCAGCTGCAGAGTGGAGAGCTTATTCCCAGCAGGTCCAACTTACAAGCTTCTGAGGGATGACAGAATGCTGTTTATCGACTTCAGCTCAGCATTCAATACTATCTTTATGTGCCTCAGTACCAGCCTCCCAAAGCGCTTCATAATGACGGGTGTGACTGCTATGGGTCGGTAGTCATTGAGCATGAGACATCGCTTTCAAGCTGTCATTGCGGCAAATGGTGGAAATGCCCGCTACAGTCAATTTTTCTTATTTTGGGATATCCCTGTTGTCTAAATTTTTGGTGTAATAAATATTATTTCATTAAAATTCAGCGCAAATAGGAAAAGCACTCATGTAAATAACAATCTCCTTAACTTATTGTGAGTAGTTTATTTAACTCCATTTCTTTATCATCCTTGAGATGGTTGTACACCTTCATTTTAGTCCAACTGTGTTTGATACTGGAGTAGACTCTCTCTAGTGTGTGTGTGTGTGTGTGTGTGTGTGTGTGTGTGTGTGTATATATATATATATATATATATATATAGTGGTGGGCCGTTATCGGTGTTAACGTGCTGCGTTAACGTGAGACTCTTACCGGCAAAATTATTCACAAAGTTGGGTTGGGAGCTGGGTCTATACTACGCAAGCTATTGTGCCGGAGTTAAATGGTTACACTAGATTTATAATTATATTTCTTCTTTCTTGTGTCTTTTAGTTTCTTATTTCCTAAAGACTTTTATTTTGTTTTTGAGACCCGGTTCAGGTCTCTTGGACACATGGCGTGAGCTGAGAGAGGTGCGTGGGGTTTGTGTGCAAAAAGTTATTTCCTTCATTTTAATTTATGTTCATATCAGTAATATTTTGCGTGCGTGTTGTTTTGTGAATATTTTTTATGTTCTTTTAATACTGTATATTGTAGAGAGAGGTGCAGAAAGACGCGATGTTCTGACGCGACCTTGCTTTTTGTACAGAATACACTTTGCACAGAAAATCTCTTGGGTGTCAGATCATCATTTGCGGTTCAAGAAACGAAATAAAAAAGTTACACAACGCAGAAGAAGAAGCGCTACACTATGATGACTTGCACCTTGATATTTTAGCACGGGTGTATACCTAGCCGAATTGCACTGTAGGGGGCGAGAACGAGTCTTCAAACTGTGAAATTACCTCATCAAACGTTACGTGGTAACATGGATGCAGCTATTTAACTGAATAAACAGTTGGTAAACACAAGTACATCTTATTGAACATCATTTATTTTCATCACCAATTATCATAGTAGAACAGTTTTCTCAAGCAGTTTGTGATGCATTTTGGAATCAGGAGATGAGCCCCTGGTCTAATGCGCCACCTGGTTCTCAAAGACTTACTTTTAGTCATTATTTGGGTAGCACACATATTCTGAATGCCTTCGGCAGAATTCAAATGAGCCATTTTAATCTAGATTAATCTAGATTAAGAAAATGAATCTATTCCCACCTCTAATATATACACATACACACACACACACACACAGATCTGCTGCATTTAAGATTCCTAAGAGCACAGTGGCCTCCATAATGCTTAAATGTAAGACATTTGGGATGACAGCTGATCGTCCAGCCAAACTGAGCTATTGGGGGAGAAGAGCCTTGGTGAGAGAGGTAAAGATGGGAGAAAGTTGTAGAAAGTCAACCATCACTGCAGCCCTTTTACCAGTCAGGGCTTTATGGCAGAGCGACCCAATGGAAGCATCTCCTCGTATCGAGTTTGCTAAAAAAAACTCAAGATGGTGAGAAATAATATTCTCTGGTCTGATGAGACCAAGATATAACTTTTTTAACTTTAATTCTAAGCATTATGTGTGAAGAAAACCAGACACTGGTCATCACCTGTTTAATACAGTCCCAACAATGAAGGTGGTGGTAACATCATGCTGTGGGGTGTTTTGCAGCTGCAGGGACAGGACGACGGGTTGCAATCAAGGGAAAGATAAATGCGACCAAGTACAGGGATATCCTGAATAAAAACCTTCTCCAGAGTGCTCAGGACCTCAGACAGGGCCAAGGTTTACCTTCCAACAAGACAATGACCCTAAGCATGCAGCATAAAAAACAAAAAAAAAAACAAAGAAGTGGATTCATACCAACTCTGTGACTGTTCTTAAATGGCCCAGCCAGAGCCCTGTCTTAAACCCAATTGAGCATCTTTGGAGAGACCAAAAAATCCACCAACATTTCCCATCCAACCTTTCAAAACTGGAGAAGATTTGCAAGGAGGAATGGCGGAGGATCCCCAAACCCAGCTGTGAAAAACTTGTTGCATCTTTCCCAAAAAGGGTGCTTATTCTTCTACTGAGCAAAGGGTCTGAATACTTAGGACCATGTGATATTTCAGTTTTTCTTTGTTAATACGTCTGCAGAAATATAAACAGTACATGATTGTGGTCTTCTTATGATTTAGCAAATGGCTGCATATAACAGAGAAAAAGAGGGTCTGAATACTTTCTGCACGCACTGTAAATCCTATTGAGCTTCCAATTTAGTGTAGAATTGGAAGGTGGAGGAGCACAAGGTATTTGAAATGTCGTAATCAAGGAGGAGGAAAGGATTCCAAAAGGATTTTGGGACCAATTAAGTTTTCTGATTCTGATTCAATGGCAACTTGTGAAGCTGGGCAAGCCTTCAGGATGCTCTTTGTTTTCCTGAGACAGCGCATGGTGTAAGTGTCCGTTATTGCTGGGAGTTTTGTGCCTGTGATCCTCTGGGCTGGTTATTTCTAAAATAAATTATAAAGTAATAAACTATTAATAAAATAAACATTCAGAGTAAACATTTTTTGCTACTCATGGGTCCCCAGGCCACACCCTAACACACTGGGCTGTAATGACAGACATCGGCTGGACTTGCTTTCACATGTGTTGACAGAAGGCCATGACAAAATAAAAGTCTTCAGCAGAACACGTTGTGTCTTCCGTAGGGAACTTTTATTTTGAAATGACGTGAGGCCTCCACATTGCGAGCCGTGCAGGTGTTAATGAGGAACGCGGTCAGCAGCAGCTAAAAAGTCTTAACATAAGATAAGATCAATTTTTATTAGTCCCACAAGTGGGAAATTGCATTTGTCATGGCAGAAAGTGGACAGAAACAGAGCAGCAAAAAAAATATGTATATGTATATAACTACAAATGTACAATTGAAATCTACACATGTACAATGGGTCCACCTGTACAACTGGTAACTACAGTGGTGTATTTGATGTGTGGGTTTGCGTGCCAGAGTGTGTTTGTTTGTCTGTGTGTGTGTGGCCAACTGCGACGTCTTTGTTGTAGAGTCTGACAGTGGTTGGAAGAAAAGACCTTCTGAAACTCTCTTTCTCACATCGTGGGTGCAGTAGCTTAGCCACCATTCTCCTGTCACTCACCACCTCTACTGGGTCCAGAGGGCATCCTAGAACCGAGCTGGCCCTCCAAATCAGCCTGTTCAGTCTCTGCCTGCCCCCAGCGGAGACGCTGCTGCCCCAACGGACCACACCGTA
This sequence comes from Denticeps clupeoides, assembly GCF_900700375.1. NCBI lineage: Eukaryota > Metazoa > Chordata > Actinopteri > Clupeiformes > Denticipitidae > Denticeps > Denticeps clupeoides. The sequence continues at coordinate 19,722,074 of NC_041724.1, read as the reverse complement.
TAAGATGGCTGATGCCACTACAGAGTCATAAGTCTTCAGGAGTGGCCCCTGTACTCCAAAGGCTCAGGTCCAGCCTGCTCTGCCCTTTTTTATAGAGAGCGTTTGTATTATGAGTCCAGTGTATTGTTCAGATGATCTGGAGGTAGTTCTGCTGGCACCAGTCCACAAAGTCCCTTGTCAGTTCCATGTACTCCCTGACGTCCCCATCAGTGATGAAGCCGAATATTGCAGAGTCATCAGAGAACTTGAAAGCAGTTGGTGGAGTTGTGTGAGAAGTCTGCAGTGTAGATGAAGAAGAGGAACGGCACCAGAACCGTTCCCTGCGGGGCCCCTGTACTGCAGACAACCCTGTCTGACACAGCCCTGAGTTCTCACATACTGTGGTCGGTTAGTGAGGTAGTCCAGGATCCATGTGGCTAGATGAAGGTCCACTCCTGTGTGCTCCAGCTTGTCCCTCAGGATTGTGGGTAGGATGGTGTTGAAAGCACTGGAGAAATCAAAAAACATGATTCTCACAGTGCTCCTAGCGGTCTCCAGGTGAGAGAGAGAACAATGTAGGAGGTGGATGATGAAGCGGGTCCAGTGATGATCTGCGCAGGACCTGACAAGCCTTGAGCTGAATCCATCTGGACCCGGTAGAATTGGTAGATTCTCACTGAAGGCATCAAAACTATGAATGAACACATGTGGAGTTCTGTACTTAACAAAAAAAGGTGAAATTGTTGGGGTCCAGCTCACCCCAAACCATCTGGATTGGGTTCAGGTCCGGTGACTGTGGAGGTCAGGTCTCCACTTTTTGTTAAGTACAGAACTCCACATGTGTTCATTCATAGTTTTGATGCCTTCAGTGAGAATCTACCAACGTAAATGGTCATGAAGATAAAGAAAAAACGTTGAATGAGAAGGTGTCCAAACTTTTGACCTGTACTGTATATATAGAAATGCTGAATTTTTCTTATTTTCCATAGAAGCATAAGAAAACCAGATTTCCTACTGCTTAGAGAAATTAAATGTTTTCAGCAGCACTACATGCCAAACCACGATCATAAAATAAGACATTCAAAGCTTTCCTTTTAAGGTGAGTCAATTAAACTTCATAGTTTCAACTGAAGTGGCAAGTGGGACCCTTTATAGTATTAAGCGACCTTCTGGCGGGAGGCGAGAAGGTCGCGCCTCCCGAGGTCCTGGCTGTGCCCCCTGAGGAGGTCCCGGAGTGCCCAGAAAGGGAGCCAGACGACCCTCTCTTCTGCCTGCCTCTGTCTGTGTGTGTGTGCGTGGTTTAAGGGTCTGTATGTCGCCCCCACTTCCCCTCTTATATGTCCCCCAGATGGCGAACCAGCAGCGGAGCCGAACCCCTGGAAGGAGTTTCCTGACCCGACTGTGCTCGTCCAGGACGAGGTGGACGAGCCCCAAAATACCAGCCGGGGGATATTCCCCCAAATAATTTTTTAGGGTGGTGCAGTTTGGGTTGGGGGCTCTTCCTGAGGGGAGGGTGGGTTGAGAATCAATTCAGCTGGGTCCTCCGGTAGCCGGTAAAGAGGGAGGGCCAGGCATGGGCCTGCGGCCGCCTCCAGAGGGGCGGAGCGCCACAGAGCTCCATGGAAGGCATGAGGACCCAGCTGGGACAGGCAGGAAGAGGGCCTGCTTGTCGCAACGGACGCAGAAGAGGCTAGCCGGATGGACTGGCAAAGCCCCCACCTTGGCACCAGGGATGTGCAGTGAGAGGGGCTGCATGTATGGGGTGCCGTATGTGGTTGCCATTTTTCTTAAAGCTAAGAATGTTACTTCAGAACAAAAAACAGTCATGTTAATAAGGTTAAACCATGAATAAGTTCTTAATTGAGTATAAATGTGATCTTAGAGGTAAAAAATATAGTGCAATACTGTTGCAGTACTTGCAGTTTCCTTCATGTAGTCTTCACCATATTTGCAATATTTGCACTATTTTACATTGCACATTTATTATTCATTTCACTAGTTTAGCGCTGTCTGTATCATTGTCGTCTACATGTTTTTTTGTTAAATGTTACTTTTGCACTGTCTGTGTCCCCTGTCTGTAGCCCAGTTTGCCTGTGTTGCACATGTGCACTTTATGTCAGTATGTGACATTGTTTCTTGAACAAATGTTTCCTGAGAAACGTTGTTTCATTTCACTATGTACCGTCTAACATGTATGTAGCTGAAATGACAATAAAACGCAGCTTAACTTTACCATTCAAGAGGATCCATCTTACTAACCACAAGCCGCGTCCAGATCTCAGGAAGATAAGTGCTGCCCCATAACATAGCTTTTAAGTTTGGACTAATTGTTGACTGTTTTGGTCCATTCCAGGAGACAATAAGTGGTGTGGACAAAGCCATTAGCTGCCCCAAATCAGATGGTGCTTCAGAAAACAATCAGAATTGCACAGACAGTTCACAGGATGAGAGTATATTCCACAGTCAGGTATGAAACTGCTCTTTTTAATGTATTTTTAATATAATATATTTTTCGTCCCCACAGTGTGCAATGTGCATGATATATGGGAAGTCCCCATGAAGTATTGTGTATCACAAATTTTTATGAAAGATTTGTAAGACTCAGGAAGAGAAGTGCTGCACCTCCCCCACCATGTCTCCACATTGTCTTCTAAAAGACAATCTCTACGCTAAGTCCACACACTACACCTGTTTTGATCTATTAGGATTTTGTAACCAAATTAATTCTGTTAATGTCATGTATAACTGAGTACATGTCTACTTTGAATATATGCAGTGTGGTTGCAGAATGCAAACATTACTTTTACATTTGGTCAAACTGCTTACTGTTTTGGTCCATTCTAGGAGACAATAAGTGGTCTGGACAGAGCCAGTAACTGCCCCAAATCAGATGGTGCTTCTGAAGACAATCACCATTGCATCAGAAATACAGGCTTTTGAGCTGCAGAACTTTACATGCCAATTTTATTCAAATTAAAGTTGGACATTGACATTATTCTGTCTTTTAACAGCTTGATGATGCATGCTCCATCAGCAGTGTGGAAAGCAGCGAAGAGCAGTATGTACCAGAGTCTATAGATAGTGACTCAGATGAAGATCCTGCGGTTGTTTCATTTCTGTTTCTAAAAGAGAAGCCAAAGTTACTGCACTGCAATGTTAGTGGTCTGAGTTTCCCAAAAGAGACAAAAAAAGGAAGAACATACTTGAACATCTCAGGAATTGAGGGAATTTTGCACAGAATGCTGATGTTTTACGTTATGGTAAAAGGGATCTTGTACCTTGTAAGAAGCAACAAAGATTGTTGCAACTGTCAAGGACTCTTTGCAAGGAAATTTCTCTGGCGTCATATGAAACACTGTAAGCAGAGGAAAAATGTTGATTCCCAACCTAAATCAGGAAAGAGAAAAAAAGTGTGGTTTCACAAAGTGATCATGTGGGACCTGCTCCACATTGACCTAGTGATTGTCTATGGAAACTCCTCAGTAACATGAGTCATTATGAGGTGGTACCTGTACATCAGAAGATTGGGCGAATACTTCCATAACAGAGTAGGCTCAGATACTGGTCAACATTAAACAAGTTGGAAGATTGTTAATTACAGCAAGGACAGTTCCTCCATTGTGTACCATGGAAGAATTTGTCAACCCATCTAACTTCATGCATGTCATCACTGCTGTCAGAAACCCCAGTGGTTATAAAGAGAAGTGCACATTTCAACGACCATCCCACTGAAGCTGGGTGACAGCTTGCAAGAGATTGCTTCTTCTCAAGCATGTATGCAGCAAGATGGGGTGAATTAATATCATCACAATGAAAAGAGAGAGGAGTGTGCAATTCCAGCCGCCCTGCTGCATTCACACCTAAGAGGATCTGATTGGCTTCGGGAATTTGCCTCTGAATGTGGAGCAAAGAATCCAATTCTTCTATAAATTCTTCTATAAAACTCTGTAAACACATTGCAACTGTCGAATGTTCTGAACCTCAATAATACAGAATTGGATCAGCTGGTTGACTTTCTAGGACATGGTGTGAAAGTTCACAGAGACTATTACAGACTTCCTGAAGGTACTCTCCAGCTTGCCAAAGTAAGATTTTGATGGCACTGGAGACAGGAAGTATTTTTGTTTTTTATAGCTCTACATGTTCAAAATGTGAATCTTTCAAAGGATCAGTCAGAAACAGAAGATGAATCAGATGGTGAGTTGCAAGAATATATATTCTTGCTTTTATATACACTACTCATAAAAATAAAGGGATCACTTGCACAACACAATGTAACTCCAAGTCAGTTACACTTCTGTGAAGCAACATTGACAATCAATTTCATATACTGTTGTGCAAATGGAATAAACAGGTGGAAATTTTAGGCAATTAGCAAGACATCCCAATAAAGGCGTGGTTCTGCAGATGGTGACCACAGACTACTACTCAGTTCCTTTGCTTTCTGGCTGATGTTTTCGTAACTTTCGAATGTCGGCGGTGCTTTCACTCTAGTGGTAGCAGGAGACTGAGTCTACATCCCACACAGGTGGCTCAGGTAGTGCAGCTCATCCAGGATCAAATTAAAATTTGATTTGTCATATACACAGTCATACACGATATTATATGCAGTTAAATGCTTGTGCAACTGCTATGACCTCCATATTAGAAATATTGCAAGTAATTACAAAAGTGTTTACAAAGATGTTCAAGTGTTAGAATGTTATATCAATGCAAGCTATGGCAAGAAGGTTCGTGTAGTGTCCAGAACATGAAGGCACTACCAGGAAACAGGCCAGTACATCAGAAGACATGGAGGAGGCAGTAGGAGGGCAACAACACAGCAGCAGGACCATTACCTCCACCTTTGTGCAAGGAGGAACAGGAGGAGCACTGCCAGAGCCAGAGCTCTGCAAAATGACCTCCAGCAGGCCACAAATATGCATGTGTCTGCTCAAATGGTCAGAAACAGACTCCACGAGGGTGGTATGTCCACAGATCGGGGTTGTGCTTACAAAGCATGACGGGTGTGCAGTGGGTCAGTAATGGTGTGAGGTGGCATGTGCTCGTCAGAGGTAGCCTGACTGCCATTAACTCCTCAGACCCCATGTGCACATCTGGGACATCATGTCTCGATCCATTTACCAACACCACGTTGCATCCACAGTTGGTGGATTCTTTAGACCTGCTCTTTAAAGTGAAGTGACACACAGCAGCACAGCACACGGTGCACACAGTGAAATTTGTCCTCTGCATTTAACCATCACCCTGGATGAGCAGTTGGCAACCATGACAGGCGCCAGGGGAGCAGTGTGTGGAGACGCTGCTTTGCTCAGTGGCACTTCAGTGGTACCTTGGCGGATCGGGATTCGAACGCCACCTCATCAGGAGCATGTCCAGGCGTAGTAGGGAGGTCATACAGGCACATGGAGGCCACACACACTATTGGGCCTCATTTTTACTTATTTTAAGGACATTACATCAGCCCATAGTTTGTTTTTCCACTTTAATTTTGAATGTGACTCCAAATGCAGAGCTTCATGGGTAGATAAATTTGATTTTCATCGATCATTTTTGTGTGATTTTGTAGTCAGCACATTCAACTATGTAAAGAAGTATTTAATAAGTATTTAAGAATTTTTGAGCAGTGTATTTTCTCCAAGAAAGAATCAAAACCTTTGCAATATAGAATGAATTTGTTGTGTTGAAGTGGATCTTGATGTAAAACCAACAATAGATCCTTCTGCAAAATGATCATCAATTGAACAAGCAACAGAAACAACAAGTACCACAGCTACCACCAAAGGTACTGTCTGTTAAACTTCATAGAAAACCTTTATTCCTGTTCTTACTGATGTGCTGTGTTCATTCAGGTCGAAATGGGGCGGCAACGAAATGAATACAGTTGAAAAGCATCTAAACAGGTTCATCAAAACTTGTACAGTGCCAGGAAAACAACAATAAGAGGCCTGTATAAAAGCTGTACCTGTTGCCTTGAAAGACAGGGATTGGTTGTCTGTAAAGTTCTTTGTGAAGAACTAAATCACTGCCCTTAAAAGAAGACTGTAAAGTCAGTTTTTTTTTTTCTGGTATTTTAGAAAATGTGGCTCTTTATACATTGTTGGGTCTGTCAGGAAGACAGACCATTTATTATTGTGCTGAGAATGGCAAAAAAGAACATTAAAGAACATTAAAGACCGCCACGCGAAGACCGTCAAACGTAAAGAAACAACGGATTTGTAAAATAAAACTTACCACAGTAAAGAAGCCCCATTTTACAAATTCCATGCCCGCGGCTGTGACCAATGCCCGGACAGACCCATCAAAATTTCCCCTGGAATTTTGGCTTCTAGTTATTACTTTTGTTTTAAAATGGAATAAAAGGGAATTAAAAGTGTCCTGCTGTCATCCCATCCTCTCCACCCCTTCATTGTAGTCTGCTCTTATAGAAATCTTTCAGCAGTTCACTAGTGTTCACAACATTCAATTCAGGGCAGAAAGAGCAGCTGAGAATTCCTTTTTTTTGTTTTTTTGGAAATGCGTGGTATTCAGTAAAGTGTCTTTGAATCAAATATAAAAGTTAAATGTTTATAGAATACTGTTCAGAATGTTACATAAAAATAGCAAAGAAATGTTATTCATGTTATACAAATTTTATCTTGTTTTTATTCATTATAGCTGCATCTTACATTTAACCAGACAGTTTACTATGTGCGTCTGCTGCTCCTCACAAGTGATGTCTACCAGACAAGGTCCCCAGTTTGTAGGAAAATGTCACATTTGCTTTATTAATGTATTTTCTATATTTTAAAGTGACAGTCATTTTTAGTGTTTCAAATGAAACATAAATCTATCTTTAGATTTTTCATAAAGCTTTTAGAAATGCACGTCCCCACGATGTGGCATTGTGCATGTAGTCCCAAATTGCGGCTACACAAGTATGTGTGTGTGTGTATACACACGTGTGTGTCTAAAGATGAAACAAGAAACAAGCAGTGAACATGAAGACTGAGACATAGAGCACTGTAGACAAAATATAACACAATGACAAAGATAAATCTAATGTATAAAGAATGTCTAATGTATAGTATTTACTGTCCATTATAGTATAAGGTATAAGATAAGATTAAGGTGTTATAGAAGCCAGTACAGGAAAATAAATAAAGAAAGAAAGAAATATTTCATTTAAGTTCCTAGACTGAACTAACAATATAAATGAAATCTCATGAGTTTGGGCTTTGAGTTGGGGTGCGATATGGCAAAATATCATAAAGAACATTTCTGAACGTTGTTTTATTTCACTATGTGCTGTCTAACATGTATGTAGCTGAAATGACAATAAAACTCAACTTTACCATTCAAGAGGATCCATCTAACTAACCATAAAGCCGCGTCCAGATCGCAGCTGGGGGTCTGGGCGAGGTCACTCTTTGCATGCTGTGGCCCCAGGACTTTGCAGTGCATGATTTCGGTTGGTTTAGCATTGTTTTTATAAAGCGGGCAATAAGCGGACTTACAAATAACATAATTTGGTTGTGGAAATAAGTTTGAAAACTTAGACTTCTGATACAACAACCTAGGACAAGTACGGGCTGTGCAGGGTGTCATGAAGATAGAAGGCGTCTGTGTTAATCTTGCGTTTTAACACAAAAGAACTTTGTGTTAATGCTTTAATGATGCGTTAACTCTCAAACTTCTGTGTCCTCTGCTTTTAACCATCACCCTGAGTGAGCAGTGGGCACCATGACAGGCACCCGGGGAGCAGTGTGTGGGGACAGTTCAGGATTCGAACCGTCTTAATACGGCTCTATTTCCTTACCTGCTAGGCCATCCACAAGAGCAGTGAGGCCACACTTCATCTTACGACCAGCTGATTGTGGGTCGTGACCTGGTCAGGAGGGGTGAATCTGTGATCGTACATCACACACAGTACGATGCATGACCGTCACGGGTGGGCTGGACATGGCGGTGAAGGAGGACGCATTCGCACAATTTCACACGACAGGAGTTTAATACAAACTACACGAGACAAGGGAACATGAACACGCACAATGACCCGACGGCGAACACACACGAACAGGATAGTTTTATACAATTATATAAATAGACACCAGGTGAACACGATCAGGGAACATTACACAGGACGAACATGAAACTCCGGTCCGGACTCCGGATCCGGAGTCACCCTTGCCGGTCCGGATCATGACAATGACGCACAATGCACAACCAAGCTGCTATTCGGCTGGACAAGATATTGTTCGAGAGCAAAATCAGCCCTTAAATCGCACAATGTATGTCCAGCTGAGAAACCATACACTGGTCCTTTGCATACCTTCAGCAGTTGGGTGTTCAGTTGGGGGAGGGGGAGTAAAGTGTTTTGTAAAAACACAGCAAAAAAGAAAAGGAAAGCTATTGTAGTAAATTTTGTCCATATTCAGTTTGTGGGTAATCTGCTAAAAGTTTGATTTTAGTTGTTTGTGTTTTGTGTGTAAAGTGAAGTGCAGACTAAAGAAGTACCACCTCACGAAGTGGTCTGTGTTTTACATAAATGAAGGGGCAAAAGAAGTATGATGCAGCCATTAGCTAAAATTTCAACTTTGCTAAGTTTATTTTTTCCTCAATAATGTACACACAGCACCCCATACCCCTTTGCTCAGTATTTAGTAAAAGACTAAGAAGAATTTTTTTAAAAAAGAAGCAAATGATTTCAAATGATCAGTAAGGGCCCACAAAACTCATATAAACATTATGGTTGAGGAATTTTTCACAACAGAACAATCTGATTAACGCAAACCTACTTAAATAAAAGTCATGACAACCTAGCACACAAAACCCAAAGCTGACCCTAAACGAAAACCCCACACATATAACATAGCTGATCAGACCATTACCAGACACATACGAACCCATCACACTCAGTTTATCCATCGCAAGTCCAGTTAACTTTATGGCAATATGCATGTATCTGTCTCCAGCTCCCAGCAGTGTCAGCTCCTGAACCTCCTGCAACACGAGCAATCACTGTGCCCTGACTAGAATGTTGTGTTACACAAAGCCACAAACTCCATGGGGTTCATGTAGTTTGGCTCAGTCATTCTGTCACGGCTGAAACGTATTTCAGAATGTTAGCAATACGGGTGAACTCAATTGCAGGAGAGTGCGAAGGACTCAGTGAGCGTGAATCAAGTGAAAACTGCAACTTCTATATCTGTTGGCACTCAAGTAAAAATATAAACAGACAAAATAGAACAGAACAATATCAAGCTTACTTGAAGAGTAATACCAAGTTAAAAGGAAATAACTGACCACTGACCTCACAGGGCTAGCGTTGCACCGAGAATCACGTCGCCACCATCACGTTCTCATCTTCTGTCGCTGGTTCAGACTCTTACGCTACAATGGGTGGTTGTCTGATGATTTCTGAGGAAAAAAATTTATTTAATCCATTTTGGAATAAGGCTATTGTACTGCTTGTATAACTGTTCATTTCATGATCTTCAATTTAAAATGATTATGGGCCATGAAGCATAAATTCTGGAATTGGATGGGCTTTAATGTGAACAGTGTCCACAATGTTTCCACTTTTAGCAAAACCATTTTCCCAATTGCCTTCATACACCTGCTGTTATTCCCAGAAGAAATACCTTCCAGGCCCGTTTTTTTCCCCATCCTTCCAGAAACCATGATATAGGTCATTATTGACATATTGTAAAAGGCCTAATCCGTTCCTCATGTTATCCTACCACTCTCCACGGTAAATATCTCCATTTGGATAAATCATTTTGCCATGGCCACATTTTTGGCCCTTTTGCCATTGTCCATCATAGTGGGAGATTGTACTGTTGTAATATTTTCCTTTGCCATCCTTTAGGTCATTTTTCCATTCTCCCATGTATCTTACATTTTAATTGATACCCCTTATATTCAACTTATTTAAAGTCCCAACTCCATGCCTTTTGTCATTTTGCCAGTCTCCTGCATATTCCAGTCCATACTTTTTCCAAAACTGAACACCCACTCCATGTCGTTTGTTATTCATCCAGGTTCCTTTATAGAAGTCTCCATTGGCTTTAAATATAGTCTTTCGCGATCCGCGTTTCTCACTCTTCATCTCCGCATATTTTTCACGGGACAGTGATTGCCAATATTCATTTGGAATTGACATTGTAAATAAATCTTTATCAAAATAACTATTTCGTTTAAATAATGTTTCATTCTTGGAAGTTATTTCTTAATAATTCTTTATTCGTTTAGTTATATACAGTTGAGGCAACATTATTATCCTACATCCGGGAGCGTGAAGACAACGGAGGAGAGACAGAGAGGCTGACATTGAGGAGGAGGTGAAACCAATTAGGTTTGATTGACCAGAACTCCATAAGAACCGTGAGGGAGATGCTTTTTTTGTTTTTGCCCCTCATGCCATGTTTCGTTTTTTCCCCAAAGTTCTACAGCTGCACCTTTTACCCTCCTGAGCCCAGAGTCATGACGTAATTGGCAATTAATTATTAGTCAATAGTGTACCCTTTCTGATCTGACAAAAAAATCTCATTTAGTAGTTCTTTAATAGTTGGCACATTAATGTATTGTAAAAAAAAATCATTAGTTCTTTAATCTTATTTTGATTGATCGTACATTTGGATAAAAAAACAAGCAAAGCGCTCATTTCCAAACCTTCATTCAAAACAGAACTACAACCTTTAGGAAGTGAACAAATATGTTGCTCCTTGAGCTGTTATAATAATAGTTCAATAAAATAAAAATGGACACACAAAAAACATACACGTGAATGCTTTACATCTGCCAAATATATCCCATTTTTAAAAATAAAGTGCCACCAGTGCTGCCAGAACAATACATAATTTATTAAAAAAAAAGAATACAAATCAGAAAAAATATAACAGGATTTGTTTGAATGTCAGAACTTCTTCTCTACAACTTGGTGCTTTGGTGCTTTGCTCAGTGGCCCTTTGGCAGTGTGGGTTTTGGACTATGGTGGGTTAGGCCACCATAGTTTAAATACTAATTATTATTACAGACGTAGATTACAATTAAATACAATGTGATTATTCTTGTATTTCCTACACAAGCTTAAGAACAAATGAACATCTAAAAAAAAATTATAATATATAAGCAAATGGAAACAAATACTGTACAGATTAACACCATTACGACACAAGAACCACAAGACTCTCCTACTAACAGCAGCACACAATCCCATACATTCAACCCTAAAACTTAACCCCAGGGGTCATGCTTACTCCCACTGTTACGTCCTTTGGGCCATAGAATGGTTTGGGGTGCTTTGTGTAGTGTGTGTTTCCCTTTTAGGCTGTCTGCTGGGTGGAGATTGGGATTATGGCTCCACCCACCAATTCGCTTGTCAACTGCCAGCCAATCAACGCACAGGACAGGACTACTTAAGGACCCTTCCAACAACCAGTCAGGGCTTGTTGTGGAACAAGATGAGAGTTATGTATTGTTGTAGAGTTTGAGAAGCCTTTGTTATGTGTTATAGTGGTTCAGGTTAGTTGTGGCTTTGTGTATTTGTATAGTATCTCCTTTCTTGGTGTGTTGTCCTCCTGTGGATTGTTGTGTGTGTGTATATAGCACTTTAGGTTTTGTTGGTTGTTCACTACTCAGTGTAAATAAAAGCACAATATTTTACTTGGGCCTGGTATCTGTGTATTCCCACCGCACACATTCCCGTTGTTTGTTGTCATGTTTCCAAACCCTTAGATGGGATTGTCACCTTTTTTTTTTGTGGTTTACTGTTAATTTCGGAACATGCAGTGGTGGCTCGAACTCCAGTCATTAGAGTGCCGCAGTTGGTTCTGCTTGCAGACCTTCCATCGTGACTCCGGGGGTAGGTACGCGGTCAGACTAGGAGAGTTAGAGGATTGGTTAGGTAAGTAGGGGACTGGAAGTTTTGCGTGAGAGCCGTTCTGACATTCGGGGGTGTGTGTTAGAGTGAAGCCTGTGCTTGGTATTTGCAAATTAGGTGAGTTGAGTGCTGGAACTAGCTGTCCGTACTGCCGTTGACCTGCGGTACCACTCGGCGGTTCCAGATTCAGATCTCCAGGAGGTTCATTGGTACACTGGGAACCGCTGCGGAGTGTTTTGCGCCATTCTGAACAACCGGGAAAATATACACCAGACAGGTATTCACTTTGATGTTGGCCGTAATATTCGTATGGTGCCACCGTTAAATGAACTGGAAGTTGAGAAGTATTTTAATCACCTTGAACGTGTTGCCCTTACATTAAAGTGGCCGGTTAATGTTTGGACTTTGGTCTACGGTCCACGTGGAAAACACGCGCTGCAATAACAGAGTTTAGATTATAGCGTCGTGAAGACCGCTATTCTGAATGCCTATGAACTCATACCGGAAGCGTATGGGCAGCATTTCCGGGGTCTGCGAAAAGGTCACGTTTGTTGAGTTTGTTCGCGAGAAGGAGAACGCGTTTGATCGCTGGTGTTCTTCACAGCAGGTTACCACAAAGGATCAACTACGTGATTTAATTCTGCTGGAAGAATTTAAAAATAGCCTTCCCACTGCTGTGGCCACCTATCTGAGCGAAGCTAAGGTGACCATGTTAGCTAAGGCTGTCAGCAGCACTGACGAGTTAGTCCTGACGCGCCGGAATGATTTTGGGTTGTCTTCCCAGTCTGTAGGATCGTTCGGGCTGACATTCCCACGGCGGGGCTGGAGAAATCTGAGGTCGGACCAAGCATCCACGCAGACAGAGTCTTGTGAGTGTTTCTACTGCCATAAGGTCGGACATCTTATTGCTGATTGCCCTGTTTTAAAACAGAAGGAACAATCCTCGAAAAACACTGTGAAGAAGGGGGTTGGCCTTGTAGATAATGTTAGTGTGACGCAGGTGAACAAATCGGTGAAATGGAGTTTAGTCCTTTCGTTTTTGATGCATTTGTTTCTGTGGTGAGTCTGGAAAAGAACGTGTGCCGATTAAATTATTGCGTGACACAGGCGCCGTGCAATCTTTTATTTTGGATTCATGTTTACCATTTTCGGAAGACACTTATTGTGGTTATGATGTGCTAGTGCAGGGACTCGATATGACACTTATGACTGTTCCCTTGCACACTGTCCATATTGAAAGCGAACTATTCATGGTTTGGGCTAACGTTGCTATTAGTCCTCATTTACCAATGAATGGGATTCAATTTATTCTTGGTAATGATTTGGCCGGCTGACATTTTTCCCTCTCCTGAGGTGACTAGAAATCCTCTGGTTGGCTCAGTACTCAGTGAAACCTCTCAGAACTCTTACGTTTCCTGCTTGTGCGGTTACGAGAGCTCAGTCACGAAAATTTCACGATATGGTGAATCTGTCTGACTGACTTTCTTGTCTCCAGATCACAGGTCTGAAAGCTCTATGTCCTTAATGGCGGTGTCAAACCCTACTGAAGGTCCACCGTCTGTAGGTGATGAGACAAAAAGTAATGACTAAGTTAATGCTCCGTTAACGGAGGTTGTACGTGAGCAGAACCAAGATCCGTCGTTAACGATGTGCCGTTCTGCTGCCGTTAAGAGACTGTGAGCTTATATGGTCTGAGGACTCTCAACATGCTTTCCGACATTCAAAGGCATTATGTAGTGAACCTGTATTGATGGCGGCAGATTTTCAGAAACCTTTTAAACTGGAGGTAGATGCAAGTGCCACTGGAGCCAGTGCAGTACTTTTGCAGGAGGATGCTGAAGGAATTGATCACCCAGTCTGCTACTTCTCGCAAAGTTTTCTAAAACATCAGTTAAATTATAGCACTATTGAGAAGGAGGCCCTAGCACTACTATTGGTGCTTCAGTATTTTGAGGTTTACTTCAGGTCCACTATTGTTCCAGTTGTCATCTTCACAGATCATAACCCTCTGGGGTTTCTCTCCAGGATGAGGAACACTAACCAATGCATCCTTTGCTTGTCCTTGTACTTGCAGGGGTTTGCCCTAGAGATCCGCTACAAGAGCGGACTGGACAATGTTTTGGAAGATACGTTATCACATGCTTATTCGGGTTAATTTTGTTTATGGAGAAAACCCTCAGGGTGATTGGTTAAATGCAGAGGAGAATTTCACTGTGTGCATTGTGTGCTGTGCATCACATGTGACAATCACTGTTTAGGACAGGACTACTTAAGGACCCTTCCAACCACCAGTCGGGGCACATTGTGGAGCCAGAGGAGAAGGAAGCGAGAGGATAGTTTTGGATTGTTGGAGATAAGCCATTGTTGTGTGTTATTGATGTTAGGGTTGTTAGTTGTGGCTTTGTGTATTTGTATAGTCTCTCCTTTCAAAGTGTGTTCTCCTGTGGATTGTTGTGTGTGTGTGTGTGTGTGAGAATGTATAGCACTCTAGGTTTGGTTGGTTGTTCACTACTCAGTGTAAATAAAAGCACAATATTTCACTCTGGCCTGGTATCTGTGTATTCCCACTGCACACATTCCCCTTGTTTGTTGTCATATTTCACGAGGACGTGATACCACTCAATACCTAAACCAAACCCAAATTACCTTCTTTTCCAACCCTTTTCTTAACCCCCATCACAGTTCTAACTCTAACCATTATTTCGATAAATAATCTAAACCCTAATTTTATAGATGAGCAACCAAATGGTGGCGAGGAATGCTTTGTGACTTGTGTGAGACTTGGGGTTGGGGGTGGTCCGGGGACGGGATTGATGCTAGACCAGTGCATAATACGGCTCCTGTCCCCTTTCCTCTGGGGGGACCTGAACGGGGGCAGGATTTTTTTAATCCTGTCCCACCTGATTTCCTGATCCACCAGTGCACCTTCTCTCTCGTTTGGGGCGCCTCCTTCCCATTGGTCAGTGCACGCAGCAAACACACCACCACCTTGCACATACTTACCAAACACCAATAACACCAACTGGAATAATTAATAAGAGGATCTAATACTTACCTGGATGTAACATAAGTTACAGTATGGGTCTATTAATGCCAAATTAAATTTAAACACTGCGGGGATTATTATGTATGGAATGAAATACCATAAATACGTCAAAACATATGACTATAAATAATTCAAATATTCTAAAGCTCAACGTTTTTCAACATTTGGTATTATATTTCTTCTTCCTTTAAGAAAAATGAAGATTTAATGCATTTGTAAAATGCTTCCAAAATGTACTAGAAGCTTCCTAGGCTTCTGGGGGTGGAGCTTCGAGCTCTCACCTAAATCACCCTGCTGTCCTATTACTGCCCGCACGATTCCTCAATCCATCCTCATCTCTATGAGGAACAAGAACAATTTTTTTATACACTGAACCGCTATGCGGTTTTGTCTGAGCCTGACAACCGGTGGAGAAACGGTCCACGTGCTGTGGACCAGATACAAACCACTGGTCAAAACCATCAATCATCTGATTTGCTGCATACACCATCTGCAGAATGTTTCTGATTCAGACAAAATGCCGGTATCGATCACCAAACTCACACAACTGATCACAGAAACAATTAAACCAGCCAACCCAAACAATACAGTGCTTCAATTCATTTAGTACAATGCCAAACAGTGGGAATATACCACACACCTCATCCTCAGACAGCACTATGAGGATGTAATGGAGGATCTATTACAACAAATCAGGACTGATATACCAGCGGTGTGGGAGGACCTCTTCGATACAGGGGCTAGATGGGCCAAGCAGGTCCTGGGTAAAAGACTCCATTCCAACACCTTGGATTCTGCCAAGGCCCATATCATCAGGAAAATTTCCCCACACTGCAACAAGTCTGCACTTCACCTTCACCCACCCTACCAGAGGAAGCGCCTACAAAGGAGAAAAACAGATTAACACCATTACGACACACACTTGAGAACAACCACAAGACCCTCCTACTAACAGCAGCACACAAAAAGCAGCCGCTACTTAGGAGAAAACAACTCAACCATGTGTGGTTCAGGTACACTCACCTCCACCCATCATAAAGCAAACACCATGGATGGAGAGGGTTCAGTGGTACCCCTCGGAATATGGAACTTCTCCGTCAACCCCTCCAATTACACCAAAAGGGGCACCAGACAGCATAACCAATACACAAACACAATAACATCCACCTTCGAACCTGTCCAATGTACACAAAACAGGTTGTTAGAGTTCAGTTCGGACCCCTGATGTTGGGGTCCCCTTGGTCGGGCCTCTCAACTACGCCTGACGAGGAGATGGGGACTGTGGCTGCATCAGATAACTTCCGACACACGATCCAAGGAGTACATGAACGGAGACAACATAGCAACAAGCAAAGATCTCCAATAAAACATAACATTTCAAAACACACGTATTAAGGTTACAATTAAAAGACCCACTAGAATCTGATCCCGTAAGTTTTTTATTCATATCTCATTCTGGACCTCATCTGAAATTCAACCTAAATTTAACCCTAGGGGTCATTCCTAATCCTGGCCCTAAATCTGAACACATACTTCTTAATGGTTCTGAATCACCCAAATCATTGGACTCCATTTGAAAATGTCTATGGAAATTCAACCCACCACGAATAAGTTTGAAAACATTACAGAAGCATCAATGTTATGGTGGTCTGGAGCTTCCAAATTTCTATAATTACTTTCTCGCCAATAGGTTGATAGGTATCCTGTAAACTGACTACACAAGATCATTTAGATCATAGTGTTTGCTTAGTGATATCCAATCAATTATGTAATATTAGACTATGTGATCTTCCGTTTGTCAGCCACAGACATAAATGATGTAGCACCCTCAAGACTTTCTGATAAATAAAAAATATAGAAATTTCATTATATGGAATAGCAAAGGAATTAAATGGCCAGAACATAGTATCACCTAATTTCATTTGACCAAATAGTTGAAACTTATGGTATGGACAAAAATAAATACTTAGAATATTTACATTTACAGCATTTATCAGACGCCCTTATCCAGAGCGACTTACAATCAGTAGTTACAGGGACAGTCCTGCTCAGGGACACAATGGTAGTAAGTGGGATTTGAACCTGGGTCTTCTGGTTCATAGGCGAGTTTGTTACCCACTTGGCTACTACAACCCTACTATCTTAAATCAATAATACAAAGTAGACTAAACAGTAAGGAATTAGATCTTGAACCTCCACCTATGATTGCAAAGTTCTTAAAAATTCCAAAACTACTCACCAGAATTCATGCTTACACAAAAGAATATAAAAAACAAAACAAACACTCGCCCCCTACCCACAAATGGGAAAGGGATTTACTCATTAATCCTCACATTAAATTTGCTTAAACACATTTGGAATGACTCAGTGACTAGTGATCTCACTACTATTAATATAGGAACAGTCATGCATGCATCTAACTGTATTAGCAATTGCCAAGAACTAGAAGTCAAAAGAAAACTTAAATATAGCCATATATTAAAAATTCCCATTAGACCATGTTTTCATGGAGAGTATGTCTGCCTGTAAGAAAATTAACTGTCATAATTTGAACACTGCGCATATGTGGGGGGGGCAGTACCTCGCCTTACCTTAGTGTTGGGTGCCTTCTTTCCTGGCCTGGGCCCAGTGGATGATGTCCATAGATATCCACAACGTGTATCTCCCAATACTGTACACCCAATAATATGTACTTCCACATACTGTATACCAACAATGTTTATCTGTACATCTACTATGTGTAAATTTCTGTTAGATACTGTACGCGGACAATGGATGAATCCAAAAATGTAAATAAAAAAAATAACTCTTTGCACACAATAAGAAAGAAGTAGTGTGGTAAGCCTCGTATGCAGCCTGGGTTACTAAAAAAAAATGGGTGTCCAACCCTCATTTTCCTCAGCACGTCCACAAGGAGTTTGCGATACCGAATCGAAAGACTATGCAATATCAATGAAAACCACCGCTAGGAGGTGGAGGCCTAATTATAATGAGCAATGACCAGGGCCCCGTGGTCAATGTCAAACGTTGACCGGCCATTTTTTTTGCTGCTTTTTATATATACTGCAGCCAAAAAAAACACTTCCTGAAGATAAGCATGTTCCACAAAGTCCCACGCGCCTACCCTGGCATCGCCCCAATATTTGAGAAACACTTTTAATTTCAGTTCAGTGAAGCACTTTAAGCACCAACACATTTTTACTAAGTTACCTTTCTTGTACAGCGTACCCACAGGGTCTTTAAATTTTATATTTATAGTTTAAGGCCTTTAAACATTATTACATTTTGATTCCTTTAAAACCGCTGCTATGGCTGCTAACAGATTTTTTTTTTTTATTACCGCAACTTTTGAACTGTTTGCAGTTTCTGAAAGCAAAGAAGCGATGCTGTACTCAGATCAGGCAGCCACTTCACAACTGGTCATTGCTTCGTAAGTGTGTCACTCAGCCATTGCAGATGTCATCGTTGTTATTTGTAGCAACGTTAGGCACGATCAGTGATGGGCAAATTTAATCGATTTAACCCTTTATGGTTACACAATGCCAAATATGACTGGGTTTTGCCAGTGCCAGGGAATGTGTGGGAGGCACGGTGCATTTTGTGCCAAAATAATTATGAGCCATGGGGCATATGGCCTTAGACTCCTATATGAAGAGTGCAACACACATTGTACCTGCTTCAAATAAACTTCCAGAGATGCTATCAAACCTCTGTACACCACGACCTCCTCAGTGCGGTTACATTCCTTGGCCAGCAGTAGCAATACACCAATACACCGCTACAGCACAACAGTCAGGTAATATACTTTGCAGGTCAATGCCAACGCTTCATGCAGAGGTGATAAAGACTGTGTCAGAATTCTTATACCTCCAATGAGGGCATTGGGTATTTGTGGTCTACACACACTAGAGATCTTCTTAAGGGCTCTGCATACTATTTTCAGAATCAGAATCACATTTTTTTGTCCAAGTAAGTGCAAGCACATACAAGGAATTTGATTCCGGTAGACGGTGTCTCTCAAGTACAGAGTAGGAAAAACAACAACAACAATGTGCAAGGATGTGTGTACGTGTTATCGTACAAGTTGTAGAATATGTTAATACTGTTATAAATAACTGAGTATAATAAATATATGTAAGGATGTACATAGGTCTATAAATAAATAGGCAAAAAACAAAATTCTATATACAAGTGAACATAAAGTGCAGTGTGCAATGATGGAGGTGATTTACAGTTGCAGCTGTTTAGGAGGGAGATGGCGAGGGGGAAGAAGCTGGTCCTGGTCTGCAGGCTTCTATAACGCCAGAGAGCAGCAGGTCAAAGAGCCTGTGTCCAGGGTGTGAGGGGTCTGAGATGATTTTCGGTGCCCTTTTCCTGGATCTTGAGAGGTACAAGTCCTGGATGGAGGGCAGGGGGGCACCGGTGGTCCTTTCTGCTGTCCGTACTGTCCGCTGCAGTCTGCTCCTGTCCTGTTTAGTGGTTGCTCCATACCAGGCGCTGATGGAGGAGCACAGGACAGACTCAATGACCGCAGTGTAGAACTGGATCAGCAGCTCCTGTGGAAGACTGGACTTCCCCAGTTGCCTCAGGAAGTACATCCTCTGCTGGGTCGTTTTGAGGATGGAGGAGATGTTGGTCTCCCACTTCAGGTCCTGGGAAATGGTGGTGCCCAGGAGCTTGAAGGTCTCCACAATAGACACCGGGTTGTCTGATATGGTGAGGGGGAGCAATGTTGAAGGATGTCTCCTGAAGTCCACCGTCATCTCCACAGTCTTGAGTGTGTTCAGCTCCAGGTTGTGTTGAGTGTCTGGTACTCTGGTGCAGACTCATCACCATCCTGGATGAGCCCAATGACAGTGGTGTCGTCTGCAAACTTCAGGAGTTTTACAGTTGAGTTCCTGGAGGTGCTGGGGTGAGAAGTGTGATGGGGGTCGGGGTGGGTGAGGGTGTGAGAATCAGGCCTCTCCAGATTGACGCAGGGTCGCTGGCTGCGAAATGTTCTTTCAGTTTCTCAGAGTAGCTTCTTTTAGCCACTTTGATCTCCCTGGTTTGCTTGTACAGGACCCTGTCACCACTTCTGTAGGCCTCCTCCTTGGCCTGGCGAAGATGCTGCAGTTTGGGACTGAACCATGGTTTATTATTGTATGTGCAGAAGGTCTTGGTTGGTACACACACATCTTCACAGAAACTGATGTATGATGTCACAGTGTCTGTCAGCTCATCCAGATTTTTAGTCTGGTGCAGTCAAAACAGTCCTGCAGTTCCTGCTTTGCTGCATTGGTCCACTTCTTCACAGTTTTGATCACAGGCTTGGCCCGTTTGCGTTGTTGCCTGTAAACTGGAATAAGATGGACCAGGCAGTGATCAGAATGTCCCAAAGCTGCCTGGGGAACAGAGCGATATGCGTCTTTTATGGTGGTGTAACAGTGGTCCAGTGTGATTTTTTCCCTGGTGGGGCAATCGATGTGTTGTCTGTATTTTGGGAGTTCAATAAAAAGAGAATCAGGGAATTTCCTTTCCATGGTGGTGATCTGGTCAGCCAGCATTGGCCTGAGGAGGAATGTAAACTCAGACCAGAACAAAGGAAGAAAATGGAAACTTTTTCATCCACTGCAGTACATTCATCCATCAGTACACCTACCTTCATTAACATAGAAACTGATTTCCCCGAGAGCTCCGATACGCAGTCAGCGTGGTGGAGGTGGAAGCCCCGCAGGTTTAGTGCCGCATCTGGGGTGCGTTCACTGAGCCAAGTTTCAAAGACTCAAAGAGCAGCAGAACATGCAAAGTCCATGTTGGTCCGGTTGAGCAGCATTTTTCAGAATGTGCCAGCAAGAAGGGGACATGGTTGGCCTAGCGGGTAAGGAAACAGACCCAGAATCAGAAGATTGTCTGTTCGAATTATGAACCACCAAGGTGCCCCTGAGCAAGGCATCGTCCCCACACTCTGCTCCCCTGGAGCCTTTCATGGCTGCCCACTGCTTACCAAGGGTGATACGTTAAAAGCAGATGACACATTTCATTGTGTGCACTGTGTGCTTTGCGGTTTCACAATGACAATTCTTTCACTTTCAAGGGAGGATTTTTGGAATCAAAAAGTTTGCTTTGCCTTTTAGCGTGGAGCGCCTGTCCAAAATGGTCCAGAGATTCAGGAGAAGTGCCCCATGAAGTTTCAGATTGTTAGACAATTGACTTGTGAGAACCCAGCCATTATGTACACCAACCCTGAATCTAGTCAGAATCAGATGATGATGATGATGAATCAGACAGTTGGATGGAGGAATACCTGCTGGTACATACTTATTCATATATTACAATATACTATTGTTTCTTTATCTGGAAAACACAAGCGTACAATTTACTGATCTAATACCTAAATGTAAGGAATAATAAACGACATGGCAGTCGAAGTATTACTGATATTGAATGCTCAGTCTTCCACTCTTTTTCCCTGGAGGTCAGAACTGAGGAATTTGTCCTTCCAGCCATTCAAGGAAAGACTGGATGTCTTTCTAAGCTGCATCAGTGGGAAGCTTCTACTCCTTTCACGTAGACCTGTAACGGTGGTGAGGGAAATTGAAACTAACATTCAAGAAGATATCGTAGTAGTGCAGAGAATCGTCTGTGACTGTATCTCTCTCCATGGAGGAGTTACCAAGGTTGCCCTCACGCCAGCCCTTCTTTCCTCTGTCTCATCTTCCAGGCAGATACACACATGCAGATATTTACGCCTCACACTTTTGTATTTTTGTCATATGGTTTTGACTGTTTACACAGTGTTGATACAATTTGATCATTTTCAATTATTTCCTTTAAGACTGAACCTTTCCTGGCATATACATTTATAAAGGTATTAAAAAGTCTTAAATGTAAAAATCATAGGGGTACTTTAACAAAACAATCTAGTAAACATAATCATTTACAAGACAATATTTCTTATGTGGAAAGCATTTAAGATAAAAAAATACGAACCTGTAAAACTGGTGTTAAATATGATGCAGACGAAATTTTGGTGCACTTAAAAATTAGGCGCACCAGTACAAAATTTGAATAATAAAGTGTATGCCGTTATGCTGTTGGTAGCTGTGGTGAGCCTCTAGTACATTTCATGCTGGAACCAGGATCTAGAGCAACTTAGAGAGAAGTAGATTAATCTTGGGTGCCTGGGACTTGGTAACAGTGGTCGAGTGCAACAATGGCCCTGGTGGACAGGTTAGGTAAGATGAGCATTATAGGATATGTGAGTTTTAATTGTTATTGAAAGCTTGACCAAAAATGTGTCTTTAGCCTGGACTTGGGAACGTGACACAGTGTCAATATTTAAGCAACAAGACACTTGAATGAGATCCCCAACGAAGCTCCTTGATCTCCATGGACTCTGGGGACCTCCCAAAAGAGCTAAGGGCCTAGTAGACTCTGGGGACAGTTTTTCTCCTGAGTGTTAAATTTGAAATATTGTGGAGGTGAAAGAATCTTTCAAATGGTGATTATGTGCTTCTCAAAAGACAAATCACTATTAATTGTGATTCCCAAGTCTTTGGTGGTTGTGCTCATGGTGGTATGATACCAATCAATATTGACTGAGAGATTCAATAGATTACTTCCAGCTTTAGGTCCAAGTAACAGTATTTTGAACTTGACAGGAATCATGAGGAAGTTGCTGTTCATGCAGTCATATTTTTTTATATATTAATGTCAATGTACATTTGTGTGTGTCATCTGCATATTATATTGCTTCTAACACGCAAAGCATGGTGGTACAGTCAGGTTGGCCAGCCTCCACTGGCACAATAATGTCAGGCTGAGATTGTGCAAAAAAAATATCAAAAGCAGATCACTGAGATCATATAATCGGCCAACATTAGTGGTAATAATAATTTGAATGATCAGTTTACTTATTTATTTTAGTTTTTTTAGTTATGTTAATCACAGAAATATCAGAGAACATGGTCATAACAATTGAGTAATTAATAAGTCATGTACATTTTTTCTATTTTTTTTTTTTTACAAAACACTGATATTAATAAATGTTATTTTAGTTACATATGTTTTATTTCATTTCTCACGTTATTTTGTGTTTAAATTGTGCCCCACCAGATGGCGCTATATCCTTTTGTATCTCTTTACACAAAATTAGAATTATTATTTCACTTTTTGCCTTCCTGCCTCCATTTTCTCTTATCTGCTGTGGTTAGGGTAAGCAACATGCCTAATTAAACATAGCTGTTGAGTTTTTAATGTTTAAAATGTAGCTCTGTAAAAAACTAATTAAATAATTACACACACATACAAACACTCTACACTACACTAATGACAAAAAACCATGCATTTATCTTTATGGAAATGCACCATTAGCATTTATGATATCTTTACAATAAATCTAGCCTTTTTTCTAAAATGCATTTATCAGCACATGAAGCTGATTGTTGGTGTTGCCTGTGCCATTTAAACACGCTCATGGGAGAGGTTGCATCCACAGCTCAACTGAATCAGCTGGGATCACACATGGAAAGCATTCCTATTCCTCTGGATTCCCTCAGACACTGTCCACACACCCATAACCATTTAATAGGCATTGACCGTTTTCAGCTCTCCACACCAGAGAGCAATATTTCTGCCTTAGAATTTTATTTTTATATAATTACATCAGTGTGACTGTAAATATAAAGAAGGGGACCCATCTATCCAAGAACGCACACTACGGTGCACGATAGAGTCAAATAAATGGGGGAAAAGAGTAAATTAAATGTTAGATCTAATGAACATTTATCAGGCATAATGAAATCTGTGGACAAATCCTACCAATGGATAACCAAAGTAAGAAAAGGCCATTTGGCGGAATTCATTCATTAAGACCACGTGGGGGAAAATCAAATAATTTCAACAGTCCATGGTATAAATCCAACATCCTGTAGCATGTCAGTGGTATTTTACACAGATTATGCTTTTACAGAATCACTGAATGTCTTGTATCCATGCAATGTGTCAGGGCTCACTCTCTGATTCTCACATCTTGAATGGTGATTGTTTCAAAAGGATTGTGTGATGTAAGCTGGCTATGAGGATGATGCCAGATGGAAGGTCACTTTAGATTATCCATAGGATCTGAAATTACTTATATATTTGTGAATATGACATTTTACACATTGCATTAATCAGAATAGATAAATTAACACTCTCTCTCTCACTTCGCATCAGCACAATCCTTCTCAGGGTCACAGCTGCCAGAGCCCATGCCTGGGACTCACACAGGGCAGGGCGCCAGCCTACCACACATGCCATTCCCTCTCAGTCTCACATCCGTGGACCGTTCAGAGCTTCCAGTTCACCTAGTGTGCATACCTTTGCATGAGGGGAAAACGTGATATTCTGGAGGAAACCTGCACCAACATGGGAAGAGCATTCGAACTCCTCAACATAATATCATTGCACCTCTGATTGCCTTTCATGGTGAATTAATTGACTTGACAGGCTGGCCACGGCTGAGTTGCCTGAGGCAAGCTCAGGACATGGCATATGGCAACAGACAAAAGCACATTTAATATGAATGAACTAAACGTGACACTCATTCAAAACTCCACTTCACCTCTAGAAATTGATGAATAACTTACGTTCTGGGTGAGGGACAAACTGCCTCTGCATTCGGACCATACCCCCAAAGGGGTATGGCCAAAGCATATGAATATGAACAATAATAACCACACAATGCCTAATTCTATCTCTCTCCATGAGCAAAGCCTTGGAAAAGCTGGACTAATGAAATTTTTGTTGTAACGCTGCATCCTGGTATGCTTGACTCAACAGAGAAAGTTGATGTGCATAAAACACTGTCTGAGCATTAAGTCAAGTTTCAACTATATGTACCTGTCCCAGAGGCTAAGCTAAAAGCTGGTTTGGTTGTAGATTTGTCGGTCATTCATGTTGATTAATATAGTTAAATGGTGATTTCACATAGAACTGTCATTGACTGCATTGCCTCTTAGCTCAGTTTTTAAACAATTGTAATATTTTCTTCTCTGAGACATCATACTATTTGAAATTTTTGCTTGTAATGCTGTAAATATAAAACGTGCAATGAACATTTAATGTTTTAGTCTCCTGCACTTTATCAGGCATATTGAACACGTTGGACAAAGGCAAACAATAGATAACCAAAGCCATCCATTGGGCCATCAGACAACTAAATCTCATCAATGTGGGTGTAAAAAACGCCTGGCCGTCAGCCCACAAACACAATTCAACTCTGCAGTGAAGGGTGGACATGAACGGTTGTGTTGACCTTGTTAATCTGATGTTACCTGCACACACAGTTTATAATAGATTAGAAATTGCATCAGTAATCTACCTGTGTTATTGAAATATTTTATGTATAAATGGTACAGAAAAGGATAAAAAGATTGCAGGAAAGAGCAGGAAGACAAATTCCAGAGAGGGAGCCCTGGACGTAGAGAAGCAGGGGGAAAAGCAGGAGCATTTGCTGGATTTTAGCCTCCTGGCTATAGTTGTTGCTTGTGAAGGGAAGGCCACATCTTGGAGATAAAGTCATGAGGTCATGCACCTGGGGACAGCCTGAGAGACAGGGGGACAATAAATAACACACACAATCCATAGTTTTCAGCAATTTGCATTTAGTGGTTGTTAGACAAAAAAAAATACAGTGGCGAACACATCATGTATCTCCAAGTCAATCACACGTCTGTGAAAACAAACTGTCCACTTAGGAATCAACACTGATTGACAATCAATTTCACATTCTGCTGTACAAATGGAATAGACAACAGCTTATAGGTGGCAAGAAGGTTTGCTGTGTGGAGAGCATGGAGGCGCTACCAGGAAACAGGCCAGTACATCAGGAGATGTGTAGGAGGCCGTAGGAGGGCAACAACCCAGCAGCAGGAGGAACAGGAGGAACTCTGCCAGAGCCCTGCAAAATGACCTCCAGCAGGCCACAGATGTGCATGTGTCTGCTCAAACGGTCAGAAACAGACTCCATGATGGTGGTGCGAGGGCCCGACGTGCTTACAGCCAATTCGCCACTGGCGTCCTGTTTTCTTCACAGACGAAAGCAGTCTGGAGACACCATGGAGAACGCTTTTCTGCCTGCAACATCCTCCACCATGACCAGTTTGGCAGTGGGTCAATAATGATGTGGAGCGTCTTTTCTTTGGGGACCGCACAGTCCTGGGTTCCTCCTAATGCAAGACAATGCTAGACCTCATGTGGCTGGAGTGTGTCAGCAGTTCTTGCTTTCATGCAATCATGGCCATATTCATCTGTATCATCAGTATCTTGTCAATACCTAGACATCCTGAAGTTAACTAGGTATGTCCTATGAACATGGTACACTGGAGATGAAAGTCTATTGTCCCACCAAGTGACGTTATTCCAGGAATTTCAGGTTCAAGATTCAAGAGAGGTTTGTCAGTACAACAGTATACACTTTCACACACAGCTCCCATAGTGCAATCCTAAAATAACTAAAACACTGTACAGACAAAAGAAGATTTTTTTGGTTTCTTGTCTAGATGAGGTGCCGTGTTTACTTAAATGAAAAAATGAACTTAAATGATTTTAGTCTATATAACAAAGAGTGAATATGCAATATAACAGAGTGAAAGAGGGCCTGAATACTCAGTCTATGCAAAACACACATTTCACATTCACTCAGGTTACAAATTGGTGGTTACAGAGACACCAAACGCTACATACATATTCATCTGTATCATGGTGAACCACATTCCTGGCAATAACTAGAAAAGTTAATTATGTCCTTTGGTACATGGGAGATGAAGTGACATTAGTCCAGGAGTTTCAGATCCTCCAGGAGAATTTGTTCTCCAGAAGTTCTGGGCAGGAACTCTGGACAACCTTTGCCCCAGTCTCCTGGAGATAGCGAGGTTTTAAATTATAGACCAACAGAGAGAGCTCTGTAATCCTTAGAGTGGTCATCTTTCCCTGGTCTGTGTCTGTGGAAGGTTATTAATGGACTAGGGGAACAGACATGGTACCACATTCCACATTCTTGTGTGTGTCGTTGTCTCGACTGCCGCATCAACTCTGCATACGCACACCACACAACCAGACTGGAAGGAGGGGGGACCCAGGCCAAGCTGGGACATAAAGATGCGGTAGCCATCTTGAACGTCTTTTTGACTACACCTTCTGGATTACCCTGATGTGCTTCTTGATGACCTTGACCCTCGTAAAGACCCTGATGATTCTACAGTCCCCTCCACTCCAACGCCACCTAACTCCTCTCCAGCCTGCCATATTTAGCTAGGCCTACACCATGATAACCCAAGATCCCGGTGCAGCTTCTTAATACCCCACAATACTCCCACAAACTTTTCACCTCTCTTGGGTGCCTACACTCCTGTTCTCCTACTGCTCCTGCATCCTCACAGCCACCCAAGCGCTAGCGCTGCTTAAAGCCCTGCTTCCCATGCCACGAACTCTACGGTTGGTGCCTCCGCACCTCCGTCTCTGCTTCAACGTCCTGAATGCCATTTTAACATGGTGGAACACTAAGATTCCTGGTCAAGCCCCTTCCTTAAGCATCCCTGTTGGTTATGTGGCATCTGTGGGTGATTGTTCATCCTCTGAGACCATTGATGGTTTGAAGGAAGCAATACATTGCAGAAATATACATCTTTGCACTGATAGACAATGTTGGCTCAGATGCCTTTGTTTTTCAGCCATTTGTCTGAACCTCAAAAGATCTAACGGTCTTAATTGAGAGCTTCCTTTCTTTGTTTCAAGATGTCCCCTTTCAGGTTCTGCAGCATATGCAGATTTCCAGGTTACCGCTGCTACTCCACTGAAACAATGTGGGTACCGGTTCAATGCACAAAAGTAGGTGGCCTTAGCGTAGCACCATAATGCTATGTTTACTACAAACTACATATTGGATATAGTGGTTGTAAACTGGGGGTACTGTATGCCGCATAGAGGGCATTCATTATAGGAAAGATAT
Organism: Denticeps clupeoides; assembly: GCF_900700375.1. Classification (NCBI taxonomy): domain Eukaryota; kingdom Metazoa; phylum Chordata; class Actinopteri; order Clupeiformes; family Denticipitidae; genus Denticeps; species Denticeps clupeoides. The sequence goes on along the minus strand of NC_041724.1, from coordinate 19,694,213 downwards.
TTTTTAGATTCTGTTTGAGATGCTCTAAACTCCTTGTTTCCGTCTTGTGATGCAGCCTCAGTGTTTACTCTGGTTAAGTCTTCTTTAGATCATTGACTGACACAAACACCTCCCACCTGGAGAGTCTTCATCTGGACAACTTCTGAAGGGGTTGTTCTTTACAAGGGAAAGAATTCTTCAGACATGCAGACATGCATTTTTTCTCTGTTCTTCCAGGTTCAGTGTTGTGTTCCAAACATTTGTTTTAGCCATACCTAATGTTTTCCTATCTACATTTACATTTACAGCATTTACCAGACGCCCTTCTCCAGAGTGACTTACAGTCAGTAGTTACAGGGACAGTCCCCCCCTGGAGCAATTTAGGGTTAAGTGTCTTGCTCAGGGACACAATGGTAGTAAGTGGGATGTGAACCTGGGTCTTCTGGTTCATAGGCGAGTGTCTAACATACTAGGCCACTACCACCCTATCTCTGATGGGTTTGTCTTTATTTTTAGTCTGTTGATGGCTTGCTTCACTGATAGTGACAGCTTTTTGGATATCATATTGAAAGTAGAGAGTAACAGATTCCGAATGCAAATATCAGACTTGAAATGAACTCTAGACCTTTTTCCTGCTCTTGTAAATGGGATAATGAGGGATTAAAACACAACTGTCCATGGAACAGTTGGTTCCCTAAAATGTGGGAGGAACATGCACAAACTGTTGTAATTCCCCACATAGTTCACCTGGTTTGAATGAAAGTACCCAAAATGAAGCTGAAATGAAGTTTATTTTCTTTTAGTTTCATCTTTAAGATTTAAAAGTGTCAGGTTCCTAAATATCAGGACATCAACACAGTTCTATTTTTTAAATTCCACTGTGCATTTCAGCAGTATGAGGCCTGTCTTTGTGACAGGAATTTCCCTTCAAACAGGATGCAGGTGACTCCCAGCGTCCAAAGGTTGAAGGTAGGGCCAAAGGTTGGGCTGTCTGACAGTCCTGTCCCCTGCACAGATGGATGTCTGCACAGGTGGTCCTCATAGCTCTGTCCCCTGTCAGGATCTGTGACACTGCACTAAATGTAATAACACCCATAGAATTACAAAATGTGTTTGCGGCAGCCACCTATAAGCTGTTGTCTATTCCATTTGTACAGCAGAATGTGAAATTGATTGTCAATCAGTGTTGATTCCTAAGTGGACAGTTTGTTTTCACAGACGTGTGATTCTTTCTGAAACACACCCATCGTGACTATGAATAGTGGCATATGGTTTTTCTCACTGGTTGTTAGCATGTTAATTCTTTCTGATGGAAGATCACTTATTTGACACAAGAAGGGGCGGCCCTAGTATGTTTAGTGCTTTGGGTGAACCCCCGCCACCCCACCCATGTCCCCACACACGCACACACATACATATAAATATTCTATTGTAAAACCAAGCCATGTGGTAGGGGAAAGACAATGCAAGCGGCCTGACCTGAGACCTGTCAAAGATTCTTAATTAGCATAGCAACCACATATTACATGAATGTGTTTTCAGCGTGCCAAGTACTGTATAAGGTCTACATCCTCGTGCTTCACATCCAGCAGGTCTCGGAGGGTCTGAAAGTGAAGTGATTGTCATTGTGAAACACTGCAGCACAGCACACTGTGCACACACGAAGGGTGTGTGCACAGTGTGCTGTGCTGCAGTGTGAGCAGTGGGCAGCCATGACAGGGGTCGGGGAGCAGTGTGTGAGATGGTACCTTGCACATACACTTAAAGCAGGTCAGGCCACTTGCATTGTCACTTTTTTTCTTCCACCTCAATGATTTCACTTCACTTTCATACATTCAGAGACCTGCTGGGTTTGAAGCTCGAGGAAGGACCTTACAGTACTCTCACGTCAGGTCGCTTGCATTGATCAGATGCATTGGTCACATGACCAGATTTTTACTACCTCTGTGCCGTTTGAATTTTTCTCTACCACCTCAACTAATTTTTTTTCTGCAACTTTTCAACCTAAATATTGTTTTCTACTATATGACCCTTAGGGGGCTACGTAGTGATGCAACCACCCATGTCAAAAACCGCCACTGGACGCAAGAGGAACTAGATTAATTAGTCATAGTTTATATTAGTCAAATTCATGCTGATATGTCATTCAAATCTTGACAAAAAAACCTATTAGCCATCAAATTCAGCAAAATAATGAATGCAGATGAATATTGCATGAATGGAATATTTCCTTATCATGCTATGCTGCACAGTGGATACAATGGGAATAGCAGCCTCATTTCTTTTGATGACAATACAACAGAACACTGTGGACCATTAAAAAAAGATGCCACTGTTTGATTATTGGCAAATTGGCTTCAATTAAGTGATATGATGGTGAATAGAGTTATCTGCTGCAGAACAGCTTCTGGTGTTACCAAGGAATCATGGAGCCCTGGGAGCGTAATAGTGGAGAGCTGAAACAGAGGGATTATGGAGTCTTTCTCTAGTAGCGCCAAGGACGTCTGCCAATAACAATTTTATCTGTCCTCTGCATGCGTCTTGGGTTCTGGCATACAAGCTAATGTGCGAACGACTGGAAATTAAGAAACACTTTTTTTTTTCCCTCCAACTGGAGCTCAGTATTTTCAGCCTCAACAGTGGCTGGAAGCCTGTGCATTATTTCATGCAATGAAAGGAAATAAATAGATTTTTAATTGACTGCTTTCTGCGAGGCATAATATATTTTTGCATAGAAAGGAAACAATCCTTAATAAAAATAAATCCTTAATATTTCCATTCCACTACACTGTCACTGCATGTGATTACCCCATATTAAATATATACCACCTGATGGTTATTGTAGTATGTTTTGTTGGTACATAGTATGGATGTATTTTCACAGCCTTCAACTCATTTTTTAAGGCTCCTCTGGTTGCATTTTAAATAGGTAGCTTCAACCTTGCTGAAATGTCAGTTTCCTTTGCCAAGACGCCACTGAGGTTCTGATGATTAAGGTACCATCCTCACACACTGTTCCCCAGGCACATTATATATTTGACTTAACTGTGGGTCACGTGGCATTTTATTTATTAAAACCTTGTGTTGTGAGCTGAGGATTTGTGATCATTTCTCCCGGTCACATGTTTGTGACTAGCTTCTTAAATATCATGGCCATTAGAGATAATAACCATTCATTATATAGCAGATTCATGCAACTAGCCACTGCTGGCATGTAAATTATTAGGTGCAGAAGGAACCTAGTCAGCAACATGGACAACAGTCTATCAACAAAATATAGTTTATCTGCAGTATTAGGCCCTTTCTAAAATATGAAACAGAAGAAGAAAAAAAAAAAAACTAATTGTTCCCATTACACCCCTCACACTCACTTTGCACAAATTGTGATGATGTCTCAGAATCTGCCTGGAGCATCAACTCTGTCTTCTCACTTTTCATTTGCACAACACATTGCACAAGATTTACGTAAATTGAATTAATTTCAAAAATGTGTCACTTGGTAATTGTGAACGCTAATTAACTTCAGTTCTGTCAGTCTAACAGATCTCAGCGTCCTCTACTACTCACCAGGGTTTGATCTCTTTTGCAGCAAGGGAAGGGACTTGAGAGAAACGGTTCTGCTTGTGGTTTGAAATGGCCTTACCAGCATTCCACTTTACCTGTCTGTAATGATATGGCTGCATGAGGTGTGAGGCGCTGTAGGCACTGTGTGACATTAACATTGTGCTCTGCTGTTATATGTTTAATATGGTGCGTAAGCTTCCAGCCTTTGCTCAATCAGCCACTTTTATTTCTAACAGATGAATTTCAGCTCTTAATCCACAGAGAGTTTTCATACGTATTCAGTTTTCAACACTTCCTTGATATGTGCTGAAGCTCCTGAGGAGACGTCTTGGTTAAGTCTTTGGCTCAGCTAAGGCCTTATCTGAAAGAGTTCTATAATTTAATTGCACACCACTTTGCCCAGGGATATCAAAGTAGAACTTACTGGACATGTTTGGAATTCCTACCCCATTTTCTGTTTCCATAGAAACATAGAAAAGGTCAAGTACTGTTGCTCCTTATTTTTCAGGGACGGATCGGTCTGCCGCAGAAATAGTCAAAACTGTGCAATTAAAAGTTTGTTACTCTACCCAGCAGCCAGACCTCTCTATTAATTTCAATATTAAATCAAAGTGTATTTCAAGGGTATGAACCATACTGGAAACAGAGGCATCATAAAGCTTTCATCTGAAATACTGTAAAACCCTCTTTTATTAGTCATCTTTAAATGACTACGTTGTGTATTTGCTGTTTTTTTACTTATGGACGAGTTCACTAGTTGCCGCTGAAACTGCACACAAGTCTGGGACACGTGCAGTGAACACGTCTTTCAAAGTCAGGCTGAGAGCAAAGTATTATTATGTTGCCTTACGAGCGGTATGAACATGTGCACCAATTCAATTGTGGCCCCCATTATCATATTTATATGCCAGCCTAATGGAACACTATTGGGTATGTTGTGAAGTGGGTTACTTTTTGTTTTGTCATGGATTGGTTGTCATTGGCTGTTATTGGCCAGACTTCACTTCTAAAATAATCTTTGGACTGGGATTCAAAAGCAGTATGTAAAAGTGAAAGAACATTTCTTGTGGTGGCTTCTAGTGAAAAGACAAAGATGACTGTTCTGCTTTGACAACACCATACAGCAGATTACCTTCATGTCCTTGGTTAATCAAGGAACGGAATCAGTCAAATGTATTTGAATCTAATCAAGTGTGTTTTTTTTATAACTTCTAAACTGACCACTTGATCACAACAGTAGTATAAACTGCACAACATGAAGATATCAGCAAATCTATCCTCACTATGGGTCACCACACAGATCAGTTTTTTTCATAACACACTATGTACAATTTATGCACCGTATATGTCACGATGGCTGGACATGGCGAGGAAGGAGGACGTATATGCATGACGTCACGTAATGGGGGTTTAATACATAACTCACTAGACAAGGGGACATCACCAAACAATGACCCGACGGTGAACAGACACGAACAGGAAAGCTTTATACAGTTACACAGGAGATAACAATCAGGAAACCAACACACAAGACTAACATGAAACCCCGGACCCGGAGTAACCCCTGCCGGACCGGATTACAACACACACAGGGAAGCTAGATCAAGTAAGAGATCTAAAACTTGACACTTCCACTTGGAATGGGAGAAGGACTTTGTTTCAAATAAATAAGTAGGATTTTTAATTTACTAATGCTATAAAATGTACAGCGGCACTTTCAGACATTTCATTAAAACCAAGACACTGCTGTCCAGACAACTGAGACTTTAGTTAGTTCACTTTTATCTTTCTCAATTTTTGAAGGGAAGTCAGTGTCTTTTCACACAATGTACCTCAAAAGCAAAGACAACCACCACAGCCTCCTTTCAGGTGAGTCCCTCCATGATAAGCACAAGTTGGACTTCCAAGATGGAGAGATGATAAGATGTGTAGAAGCAGCTGACTCATTGTTTTCAGGTCTAATCAAAGCTCTCCAGCTATCAGAAAGTACAGTTTCACTGCACTGTCAAGTGATGACTAAGATTTTTGCATAACACGCAAGCAAGAATTATGCTCAAAATACTAAACATGAAATAAAATGATGGAATTAATGGATGTGGCAATGAAAATGACCTGTTCTTTTCAAGCTATATCTCTTCAAAGATGGCTGTTCCATGTGCATCTGGACAAGGATGACTGTCGCTAAACACTACTCTGAGATAGCCAATCAGGAGAATACCTCGGTTTTGAGCTTCTCCATGCCAATAATCGTGTAGAATACAAAGAACTAAATGACAATTATTGGTGACTAGACTTGTCTTTTTAACCGATCTTACCAATATGTTGAATGTGTCCATCAATATCTCAGAGTGCTATGGTGTTCTCGCTCTATAGATGCGGTGGGGTGCATTACGTGACGACGGGGATGATGTCCTGGGGGGGGACACCGGAAAGTAAAATAAAGCAGAGCTCTGGCCTTGTCAGTTGGGACTCACGCATGTCGTGTTGCAAGTAACATGACACGGTGTCAAGTCCTATAGGATGGGAGAAGTGAGTGGAAATTAAGGGGGGGGATGGAAGGTAATGCGGATGGAGGAGCAGCAGGTGTTGCACGTGGAGCAGCATACACCTGCCAAGACCCTTCAAAAGATTTTACCTGGCAAGAAGAATAAATGGTACCTCCGATGCTAACTTTGCTTGAGAGATGAAGCGGATGATGTGCTGCGGGGACTAAATCCTACAGAAGAGCAAATGTCTACCTGCGCATATGTGCTTTCAGAATTCTTTAATATTGAAGAAAAATGTTCTATATTAGCGGGCGCAATTTAACTTGCACACACAGGGAAAATGAAAGTGTCTGCTCTTTCCTCACATTATTATGCACCGGCTGAACATTGCAGCTATGAAGCACTACATGATGAACTATTCAGAGACAGGCTTGTTGTGGGTCTGAGAGATGCACCGTGACCAGAACACATGCAGCTTAAACCATGGCACGACAGAGCGAGGAGGTGAGACGGCAGCAAAATTCTCTGCGGACACTCTTGGACAAAGCAAGTGCTGTAAAATCTATTGATGGAGTGTTTAAAAGCAGCAACAAAAAAAGTTCAAAGTAAACCCATGAATGAGAACCAGGCTAAAGCACAGCTTAACCGGGTTTTAAATGCAGCAGCTCTCCTTTTCACCCAAAACGTGAACGCCCTGCTGCTGTTGTGAAGGGTCTCATTCATGTGTCAAAAAAGGGACACTACAGGAGGGTGTGCACAGAAAAATGTCCATGATGTGGAAGAGGCAATATATCAGCTGTTCCTTGGGAGTGTAACCAATAAGGATAAATCATGGATGGTCAGAATTAACATAAATGACAGATGTGTGCCATTTAAAATGGACACTGGTGCTGATGTGACTGTCTTACCCCACACACCATAATCCAGGACACAGAATAACCTTCCCTACAGGGTGCAACAAAACAAGTGATGGGACCAAGGGGAAATCATCTGGATATTGTTGTGGTGGCTAACCTGCTGCTGGAGAAGGGCGAGAGAAGATCTGTCCACCACTCTGCTTGGGAGGCCAGATATTGAAAAGTTAGAGCTAGTGGCATGTCTGAACAACTTCACGGTGGAGACACTGAAAACTAACTATCCAAAATTGTGCAGGGGTCTTCGTGAGGTGAGTCTGCCATACGCCATTAAGCTTCCCACGGGTGGTCACAACCATTGGAGAAAAATAAAGTCCTGGTTTGGGGCTGAATGCAAGAAGAGCTCAACATCCAAGTGCAACAGAGCTGCACAAAATACAGATCAGAATGAGAGTAGAAGGCGAAGGCTGGAGGAGAAGGCTGTGGGTGTTGTGGACTGAGGCGGGCCATCGTGGCAGTCCTCCGCTCTCACTCTCTCAGGGCACGGCACCGAGGCCACCACACCCCAGCAGGCACCTGCGACGAGCCCCAGCCACGGATGACCAAGCCACCTTCAGACAGGAGTGCGTTCTTCATCAACGCACGAGCCGAGTGAACCACCGCGAGAACAGTTGTTCTCTTTTGATCATATCGAGACTCAAACATGACAAAGGGGGTTGGTTTGTCAAGCCGGTACGGGCGCCCGCCCTCCGGCCGGACTGGGCCAGAGGGACGGGCCATAAAGCCTGCCTGCGGCCACCCCCCACCCTGCCCCCTGGTGGTGAGGGGTTTGAAATGGTGAAGGCGGCCCGGTAGATACAGAAGTAGGTACCCGCAGCGGTGGGACTGGCAACAGAATCAGCTCTTTATACTTTTAAACACTCTGAGCTGAACTGACATTTAAATGACAACTTCAAATATCCCAAATAATAAAAAAAAATGAATAAACAGAATCAAATCACCATGGAACGCATAACAGGGATAAAATGTCATGCCGATTGGTGCCAGGTGCGTCTCCAGGTGCACCAAATTGTGACCGGTAGGGTGAATTATGTGATGAAGGTAGATGACGTCCCACACCCCTCCATCTAATACGTCCCCTCCAATGGCTTCCTGTAGCTGCCTGCAATAGACTGATGCCAAGGAAGGGTCACAACCTCCTACCTCAGATCTCTCATCACTCCTTGCTCTGCACCTCAACTTCTCTCCAGCACTGCTCCACTGGTACAACACTATCTCAAGGTACTGGAAAACCTTCTCTGTTTTGGCTCCTAGCTTTTGAACAGCTGAGTCACTAAAGATTTTTAAGCAAAAGCTAGAAACGTTGATTTAAATATTTAATTATAAAAAAGTTTGGGATCTGAGTTATTAAGCTAAATGGTATTTGCAGATCGGGTCCTAGTGAACAAAATGAGGTTTACAACGATAGACATCTTAAAGCACTTATGTAAGTCAGTCTGGATAAATGCTGTAAATGAGCTGAATTTAAGTATGTAAGGCCATGGTCAATATGATCAGCTCAGTTAAATCTTTCAAATGAAAAATGTAACTTCTGCGACGAGCCCCAGCCGCGGATTACCCGCCCTACCGACGGGCAGATGGGGGATACTTCATCATCGCACGAGCCGATGAAATGCATGTCATACTCTGCATTTGTGGGGGTTTTTTCAGAATAAACAGAATATTGGGAGATTCTCAACATTTGAGCTTGGTTGAAACTCCTAAATCCTATTCTTATCACAAAGTCATTATTTAAAGCTAAAATAAACTATTCTTTTCTTGATTTTTGTAAATAGAATAGGATGGTTGTTCCTCCTTCAATTTTTTGAAACCATCCAGGCCATCACATCTTTCTCTGAAATGTTCAACAGACACTGACGTTATTGCGGAAAACGGAGGAATCCGCCATTTTATGGCTGATATGCCCTTTGGCCTCTTTTAACACTAATCGTGATGTGCTGTCTTTTGTTACACGCTGCCTTCAGGGTTGCTCTTTTAAGAACAAGTCAGTCTACTGCGTAATGCATGTTGTGTTATGCGTTCCATGGTCATTGATTCTCTAATAATTTTGTTTAATATTTGGCAGATTTTAAGTTGTCATATTTAAATGTCAGTTCAGCTCATAGAGCATAAAGAGCTGATTCGGTTGCTTTCATTCTCTAAGTTGCCTTATTGGTATAGCAAAAATGTTGGTTCCAGCCCAGACGTGATCCTTGTCATTGTGTTAACCTTCTGGGTGTGTGTGTGTCTTTTTACATCCATTTACAAATGCATGTGCAACAGACTATATGTAGGTCTATTAAGTGTTCAGAACAGACTTGTGGGTAATTCCTACTACCATTTTAAGTACCCCTGTGCCTCTCAATAAGTGAAAGAATTTGATTTCAAATTTGATTCCTCATAATATTCAGCCTGTCACTAGATAAATATCTGCACAGTTATTTCTTCCTGCTCCTGTTTCTGGCCCTGGGTTCCTGACCTGCTCACTAGGGATTTGGGCGCTGTATCTCAATCAAGACTTTCTGTCAAAGTACATTTGCCATTTCCCTAAAGTGGAATGTAACTATTTTACAATAATATTAGAGATTTGGTGTTACTCCAGTTAGAAGTAAACCTACAGGAATCCACAATTCCTTAAAAGGTCAACAAGGTTTGGCGCTCCTCAATGCTCGTTTCAGCAGCGACTGATGTTCTACAGTATGCTTGAGGTAGTCATATTTCATATTACACCCTTTTAGAGATAACAATGGGCAGTATCTCCCATTTCATTTCAGTTTCAGCCTGAATTTTAAAAAAATGTGTGTCAGAAGAAGCTTTATTCCAATATAGGTGCAGGTTTTGAAGGATGTGGTACGGGAGACTGTCAATGCAGCATGTAGAGCATCTCAGCTCCATGGGTCTCTCAGATCAGCCCCCGGACAGAATTTCAACAATTTCATGTATTCAATTTGTGCAGTAATTTTTTTAAAATAATAAAACTCAAATGCTGTTTCTTTTGGATATTTCACTCATCAGTCCCAGTGAGCAGCAAACTCAGTTTAATTCTTTTAACCATAAATCTTAACAGAAAATATAATAAGCGCAAAGATTCTTCAGCTCTTGTTTTCTGATCTGCCAGGTTGTTTTTCTCAAGTCTGCAAGAGACGTTCCATCATGATTATTCATGAATGTTAAACTTGAACAAAAATATGGACCTTTTAATTATGGTAATTGCGGCGCTGTGCTGTGAAGTGCCGAGCATGTCTCTGGGTCCATGAACAGGCTGTTACTGTTACATAAGGCCACCTTGTCAGAGCTGTATTCACAGGGTCATTGCAGGGGAATCAACAATGAGTCACAGCAAAGTTCTCTTCATAAACCTGAGCTGTACCACCATTAAGTACAGCACCTCAAGACCCGATATGCACACCATAACAATCAATTTTCTTTTATGGATGCTTCTCCAGGGGCATTTAAATGAATCGTGGCAACGGCGAAATGAAAACGTTTAGCCAGCTTCCTTCCCCGGTCTGCTGAAAAATGAAATTGTTATTGTAATTACTGGGCTCTACTGAAACCTCTAAGGCATGCCAGAACAGCACAATCCCAAAACCAGGCCCGGCAAACAGGGGCTAAAAGAACAATGTTCTTATTAACTTCCAAATGAGGTCTTAAATATCAGTCTTGGGGCCGTTTCTACTCTGCCTCTGGCATCATCTTATCACACATTTTATGAATAATAATGGTAAAGGCTGTTAAATAACAATTAACTGTATTGCAAAAGACTGAATGCTGTAATGATACTAAAAGTTATTAGTTTAAGGTTATGCACACTTGGGTAACCAGAGTATTGTTTGTTTTTCAATGATGCCTGTTATAGGTCACATTTAATTTTGGGTCATCATAATAAGTTAGAGATATTGTTATTTACACGAGTACTTTTTACATTTGCTCTGAATTTTTATGAAATAAGTTCCCTTTGATATTACTAATAATGTATGGAATGTATGGGAAGAAACACTATTTTCTTTAATTCAATATTTATTTCCCCCAAAAATTAGACAATTACAGAGAATAACAAAAAATTAACAATGTTGACATGCAAGCTCTGCAAGCAACTGTATTTAAACACTCACTCCTCTGATGTTACCTGGCATGAATAGAGGTTGCAAGAAATGCCTAGGTGTTTCAGATAAAATAACCTGCAAGCTTGGGACCTTCTGTAGAGGATAAGAGACGTTCAATTTACACCTATGGTCTTAAGCATGTTTTTCCACTGTTATAGCACTGCTGAGGTGTTCAGAGAGAAAACAGATTTCACCTAAATTCTGCTCTTATCATAAAACAGACACGTGCAATTTCCATCTATGATCCTAGACATGTTGATCATACATGAACTGAATGGATTTCGCTTTAACTGTACAATTTCCAATTCCTGATCAATTATTATCAATTGTTCACTGTGGACATTATTTGCATTATTCTTACTTGCTTTTGCTGTTTCTTACAAAGCGAGATCATTACGGCAGCCGTGGATGTAAGTTTACATGGTTTATAAGGTTCAATGTAGTACCGGTAATCTAAAATGTCACAAAATCAGTTGCAGTTTGGTTTGTGAGTTCATTTATTGTGTCAGCCATATCTAAATGCCTCATTGTAAATGTGAAGAGAAATAAACTGCAAGCACTGTATTAAAACACTCACTCATCTGATGTGATCATGATGGCTCAATAGAGGGTAAAAGAATGAACATTCTCTAATTTATTAACACCAGTAGACTATTATTGCAGTTCCCAAACCAGACAGTGATGGAGCTGGTGAGAATGCTGTAAATTGTTCCTCTAAAGAAGGTGGTAAGGATGTGTGGTGGGAGATGGGCAACAACTGCAATCAAGTGTCTGTGATAACTTGACTTGAGTCTTTAACAGCACTATGGAGAAATGTAGGTCCACTCATCTTTGCAGAATTGTTGTAGTTCAGCCACATTGGTGAAGGAACCACCTTCTTAAGGTCATGTCACAGCATCTCAATAGTTGTCAGGTCAGTACTTTGACTAGGCCACTGCAAAGTCTTCTTTCTGTTTTTCTTCAGCCAATCAGAAGTGGACTTGCTGGTGTGTTTTGGATCATTGTGTTGCTGCAGAACCCAAGTTTGTTTCACCTTGAGGTCACAAACAGATAGACAAATATTCTACTTCAGGATTTTTTTGGTATAGAGCGGAATTCGGTCCTCCAGGTTCTAAAGTAGATCACTGTCACACAGGGCCATGTAGATTTAGAATTATGTCATCCCTGTACATGTGTTGTCTTTGACTTATTTTTTGATGCTCTGAAACATTTTAATATTACTACAATGGACAAAAGTAAGAACTCAGAGGGGGCAACCACTTTCCACACCACTGTATCTGGTTCTCAAAATTTAGTGTCATCAAATTTGACAAAATCAAGTATATTATTTGATATTGTAGGACATGTCTTCCTGCTTCTGGTATTGGTCATAGCTATTCATATCAAAGGGATTCATTTAGTCAGTAACCAGTCAAGGACTTCTCACAGTAGGTGGAGAAAATGCAGAACTTTGCACTGAGTCAAGATTAGCATGATCAAAATATAACCAACAAACATTGCTGTAAAAACAGATTTAGTGCTTCAACTGTGGCTACTTATATTGAAACATGAGGGATGTGGTGTCCAAAAACCATAAATTTAAATGAGCACAAGAGTGCACTGAAATTGCAAATCATTCACACCCAAACATCACTTGACTAAAGGAACTGACTGTCATGGTCCACTCACAATGTGGTGGCCTAGCGGGTAAGGAAGCGACCCAGTAATCAGAAGGTTGCCAGTTTTAACCCCGGTCTGCCAAGGTGCCACCGAGGAAAGTACCGTCCCCACACGCTGCTCCCCGGGCGCCTGTCATGGCTGCCCACTGCTCACCAAGAGTGATGGGTTAAATGCAGAGGACACGTTTTGTTGTGTCACCATGTGCTGTGCTGCAGTGTTTCACAATCACTTCACTTTTTATAAATATTTTTTTTATATCTTGAAGCTTTTTCATACACAAATACATTCCTTTCTTGATATTTTACACAATTGACCTGGGAAAGGCCTTTAATTACTGGATACCCTTCTTGGCGTGTGCCGATTGCCAAAACACAGAACTCAGGGTCCACTAAAGAGTTCATGCAAGAATGTCGCAGCCCCGCCCAGCTGCTTCACAGGGCCTTTTAACCTGCTGCCCTGATTGACAGCACCTGGGGTCTCAGCTGTGCACAATCCTTGGACTGGTACCAACAAATGCCCTGTGATGTGACTGGGTCGCCTTCTTTCTCTAATTAAGAAATAAAAATCATTATCCATAAATATCCATTTATTTTCTGGATTTATCCACAGTAAAATGTTAATCTTATGGGCATTGTACAAAAAGATTTTCCTTTTTAGCATCTTGAACATAAATTGTTAAACACTGTTTGGTGTGGAAAGCATGGCAGCTTTCATTCATTTCACTTCTCTTAAACCAGTTGATTAAGTAAAATGTACTCTACCTATTCCTTCAACCATTAAAGAAGCTAGACATTTTCTCATCACTGCAGAAATGACCATCCCCCAGACCTCAGCGCTGCACGTGACTGGAATGCTAATAAAGGTTTTTTTCTGTATATATTAATAAAATATCCTGGCATTTTAGGCAGGATGGAGCAGTTCACAGAAATGTCTGCACATGCTCCTTCCTCCTTGCCAAAGACACTGCTGAGGGCACGGCAGATAAAAAGCACTTAGTACAGAGGAAGACATATTGATTGCTGTACTTTTTATGAGTCCATTGTTAAGCTGGCCGATCCTGCAAGTTTCGAAAGAATGGTCGTGAATCAGCACATTTACTTTTCAATCGAATGGCAGTTGTGATTTATTGATCTGTTCTGTTTCAACAATGACAGAACAAGAAAGGAGGAATTCTTAGCCAAACACACTATTTTCTACTGAAGGTTTTTAGTTTTAAATGTCATTTTTAAATTGTGCAAAATAATCAAATTAATAATCTACACACTTTACAAACATAATGAATCAAATTCTATTTTAACCCATTCTTCCTTATTTCTGCACAAATCAGGAGTAGATGTCCATCCATGCAGCTAAATATACTGCTACTGCAGAGATCATGTGTGCGCCCCCTGGCTGTCTGAAGTGGAATTTTGTCTAGTATCTTGGTGAAAGTAGCAGCTCGGGCTGAAGAGCCTCTCTTGTTGAAGTCCGTGTCACCAGGTATCTACACCTCATTAATCCCATCAGGGGTCCATGCTGACCCTGCCTCCTCTCCAGCACTCTTCACTTTGCCACTGCCTGCCTTGATCTATGAAACCAGATAAGCCCATATGATCTCCTGAGAGGTCTCTGATCCAAACAGATTACAACATGCCGAGCTCTTCAGTATGCCTGCTACTCTTCTTTGTTTTTTTCCATCCTTTGGTCCTTAATACATAAATGTCAATTTTGCCCTCTGTCAGAGTGATGATTTTTTTGTGCTGATAAGGGACCAGTTCATTTCCTCACTCCCTTGTTGCATTTGCATCTACTCAGAAACCGGTCACCTGAACTTTCCCTGATAAACATAATCCGTGACATGCCATAGAGTCACCCTGCCTGATGCCTTGGAACACTGCTTGCTTTCATATGAGGTCAGAATGTCCATGGCAGCATGTTAATAATCAATTTCATTTTGAGAAATACAAAGATACTCATTACAGATCCTGGAAAACCGAGGAATTAAATACCCCTGGAAGCAACAAATGAAGCTATATAAGATAAAGATAACAAAATTGCAAAACATGTTGTTTTGGTCAGATATCCAGAAAGGGTCCAAAACCCCTGTTGAAATGGTTTAAGATAGTGGGTGAGTGAGTCAGAGAATCCATGCAAGCAGTAACGCTAACATCACCTCCATCCTCAAATTTGTTCCCTTGATAAAGCAGCTTCTGAGTTACATAATACAATATTGCCATTCAGCAGGTTAATGGAAATAAATATTAGTATTCATACAGTTCAGGCCTCACCACCTACTTGTTTACAAATATAATGTGATTGTGAAAATCTACTATGAACGTTTTTCTAGTTGAAAATGTCAGTGGCTAATGCAATTATGGTAAAGGTTACAGATAATCAGGATGTTTAAATATGCCACTCGCAGCCATCGCTTTGCTGGAAATTTCAAAATTCCATTTTTTTTCTGCTGCAGAAAAGTCATTCACAGATATTTACCTGGAGAAAAAGAATCCTTGGAGATACAGAAAGCAGGGCTGCTGAGCACTTAATGTCCTGAATGAAGACATACCAATTATAGATCCTTGCTTTGATGCGAGGTGGAGGTGAACAAGGTGAACAAACTCGTTAGAGCTGCCAGATCATTTACTTCCATATGGCTCTAAACAAACATCTCAACCTGGTGGGATACAACTTTTCTAATGGAGCTTTATTAGGGAGCAATTATGTTCTTACAGTGCATACAGCCTCTAACCTGGGTCTCCAGAGTCAGAGCATATAGCTCAAATTCTCCATTTCATCCCCTCAATGTGGGGCTCATCACACAGGGCCTTAAAATGGGTTCCATTTCATTGCACTATAGCATGCGTAGGTCGTGGAGAATGATGCTGCCTGGTTAAATGGGGAGGGTTGTGTGAGGAAGGGCATCCAGTGTAAAACATTTGCCAACAATCTGTCCAGCCTATTTTGTAATGTTTAATAATGCCTGAAAATGTGAGGAGACCATTAACAGCTTGCACCCAACCTATTTGATAATAATTTCAATATCAATACAAAAAAAATGCAAATATATTCTAATAATATACTAATATACTAAACCTAGTAGCTGCTGAAATGGATCTGCAGGAATTGCCAAAAAGGGCCCAAGACAAAAACATTGAAGAGGGCCAGAACCTGAGGGATATCATTTGGCTTAGTGTCAGATATCTGCAGCCTGTCATGAAAGTCTGGTCCCTTATCGGACACGTCACGCCTGCATCCTGCAAGCATGTTTGATGTTGCATGCTGCGAGGAGAAGTGTAGCTCAGCAGGGCCAGGCAGGACCTGTACTAAACTCCTTTTAAAGCAGGCCCTCTCATCTCCTGCATGGGGCCTTACAATCTTGGCACCCCTTCAGCTCCAGCTATGCAACAATTACAAATCGCTTGCTGGCACCTCGACACAGTGGGACAGGCTAATTTCATATTCAGAGCCCTTCATTTCAGATAGTCTTACACCAAAGGAACGAGTGACTACCCCATGGGTGAGGGATGTTGATCCAAACAGATCTTGTGAGAAGGAAAAGGACATCAATAAGACTAGCACTGACCACACAATTAGAGTAGCAGCATCCACATAAAGGAAAAAAAAAAAAAAAAAAAAAAAAAAAAAAAGGGGGGGGGGGGGGGGGGGGGCATATCCAAGGTGGCATACTGTCAAAGGCAAGAAAACTGGATGTAGTATATAATTCTATATATGGTCATGGTCCATTGTATGAGACTTACAAAATCAGCCAGGTTTATTGAAAGGGTTGAAAGTGAAGTGATTGTCATTGTGAAACACTGCAGCACAGCATACGTGCATACAGTGAAACGTGTCCTCTGTATGTAACCATCACCCTTGGTGAGCAGTGGGCAGCCATGACATGCGCCCGGGGAGCAGTGTGTGGGGACGGTGCTTTGCACCTCGGTGGGATTCGAACCGGCCACCTTCTGATTATGAGTCTGTTTCCTTACAAATTCATGCAATTACTGTATATTGCTGAGTAATCAAAAAATAGCAAAACAAAGCTGCATATGCATGAGGTTCAAAAGCAGACACTGCTGCATACAACAAGCTCTTAAAAATTCTACCCTTCACCAGCGTGTATTTTATATTCAGTAATATACAGTAAGGAATGCAGGTTACAAGAGTATTGATAAAAATGGGATTGAGCACAGCAGTCCATCTTCCTTATTTCATAATAACATGTTAAGACTCATGTCTAATCTGGTAGATAGAAAATCCTGTCTGTTTTCAGTGTGAACAGTGTAAAGCGTGGGCGTCGGATCCAAGCTGAGGAACAGTAAGTGTAGCTGCAGTGAGACGCTCCATGACTCCTAAATGACTTCAGCCTCCTGCAGCAGCTCGGTGTTTCTGTCTCACACCATAAAGTGTCTTCAAATTGAGACGCTCGGTCTCTGTCCCATTATAGAGCATCAGCATGGTGTGCTCTGGTCTGTGTTCATGTTATATCATTATGATCATTAGACTGTTTAGCTCCAGTGTTGAATTTAGCTAAATGTGTAAAATACATACATATTTACATCAAAAATAGATAGCTGCCATATACTGCTCTGACATCAGTCTCTCTGATTCTCATGATTTCTTATGATTCTTTTGAAGCTCTGATCCCTGGTCTTTGTTACGTCACTGACCTTGGGCATTATCTACAGACCTCCAGGTCCATATTGTGAGTTTTTATATGATTTTTCAGATTTCTGGTCCAAACTAGTGGTGGATAAATCACTGGCTGATTCATCTTTGTGACTCAAATGTTCACATAGATGAGTCAAATGATTACATTTTATGCAGAGATATTCCATTCTTGGCGTCTTATACTGAGCTTTGCAGTCGAAATTCATTCTCATGCTCCAGTTCCTAATAACCATTAATGTAGGTTGAAGACCCACTGTCCTTACTTCATTTATTGTTGTGCACTTTATTCGAACTGTCCTACCTCATTCTATGTGTCTTATGTGGTCTCTTATGTGTCTCTGTGTCTCAATTGGTTACCACATTGTCTACAGGTAAGTGATGGCCTAGGGAGTAAGGACCCCCTAGGCCATCCCGGAAGGTTGCCGGTTCGTATCCCAAACCACCAAGGTGCCAGTGAGAAAATGACTGTCCCAACACACTGCTCCTTGGGTGCTGTGTCCCATGTGACTATTTTCACTTTCACTGGAGTGCAATAACTATTGTGCAATATTATTATTTTTTTTGCCTAAATCATCTTACCTGAACTTTAACCCACTACTTACTTTAAATAGACTATATTTTATTTAATTGTTACTTACATTATATTTATTTATTTATAAAAGGCCCTCAAGATATTGTCAGAGGCGCATCTTCATTATCTAATCGCTCAGAATCAGCCAAAGACTTGAAACTGGTAGCAGTCAACGTGGATGTATTACTCTGACACACTCTGGATACAGTTGCCTCGATGAAAAAGAAGTGCAGTAATAGTAGAAATATCGCTCCATGGTAGAACAGCCACACTTGTCTCCTGAAGCAAAACGTTGCAGAATGGAACAAAAGTAGTGTAAAAAATGGAGACAAATCATCAGCAAATACTGATTATCAGTACATTACTAAGGACCAGTTGCAGTTCTTTCTCTCCAGTTACAATGTCTGAATGTCGTTGATCTCCTCAGAGAAGCCATTAACCTGTATCCTGGACCCACTACCTCCTAAATTTCTTAAAAAGAAATATTTCTCAACATTATCAACTCTTTACTTGCTCTTAATTATGTCCTTTATCGCTTAAAACTGCTTTCTACTGAATGGTAACTGCTTAAAAGAACTCACTAATGTATTCTAATCTAATCTGATTACAGACCATTTATGTGGGCAGTGGTGGCCGTGCAGTTAAAGCTATAAAACTATACATGCTGCCTCTGGTACAATAAATTTGTAAGCATGGAGTAAACTTTCATTTCTATGCTGATGACAACTAACTATACATCTGTCAAGCTGGATAAAGTTCACCACCTCTCTAAAGTGGAAAAGACCTCAGAGGCTGGATGACCTGCAACTTCCTTATGCTCAACTCTGATAAGTGCTTGTGATTGGACCAAGATGGCGGCACGGTACCAGCATGCAGCATCCTCTCCGGTGCTTTTATATGTTTCAGCGTGCCAAAAAAGCTTCATCATACTACTAACCTACTGGATGACTTACGTGAACATCTGCACACTCTCGGACTGCTGCAGAGAGCAGGCCTCCACACCCGGAGCTGCAGAAAAACGAGCTAAACTGGCTCGATGGCTCTCCCATCCATCTCACTATCCACTGTCTGGCCCCTGGGCAATAAAACTGGGGTAGTTCATCAAAGTTCAGCGGACTACCCAGTGGGAACCTAGAGACTTTTGTGTCTGTGTGTTCTGCTGAGCGACAGACTGGCTCAACTTTCTTCATTTCTCCACGAGCGTTATCTTCTCGACCCTTTTCAGTCTGGTTTCAGGAAAGGACATTCGACTGAAACCTCCCTCCTGGCAATAATGGATGACCTTTGTGCTGCAAGAGCTGCCCGCAGATCATCTGACCTAATCGTACTTGATCTATCTGCTGCCTTTGACACAATTAATCACGAAATTCTTCTCACCACACTCTCAGATTTAGGAATTACAGGAACTGTACTAAATTGGTTCATCTCTGATCTTCAAGACAGGTCTTTCAAGGTATCATGGGGAGGTGAGACATCTGTCCTCTCTAGGGTAACCACAGGGGTTCCACAAGGCTCTGTCCTCGGCCCCCTTCTATTCTCAATATACTCAATTACACATCATCCAATCACATGGCTTCTCTTATCACTCTTACGCTGATGACACCCAGCTCTATTTGTCTTTCCCACCAGAAGATACCACTATTGCGACAAAAATCTCGGCTTGTCTCTGGGACATATCGGCACCTCCAACTGAACCTATACAAAACTGACCCTTCTTCACGGGGTCTACGATCCCAATCAACTCTGTTCTCCTTTGTGGTCCCTGGCTGGTGGGACAACTTGTCCTGCTCCGTTCGACTAGCCGAGACTACGACCACCTTTTTGAACAAGTGGGTTTTCAACTGCTTCTTAAAGTAAAGAATCTAACACTTACACACGCACATGCACACACACTGCACAAAAATTAAAAAAAATCCTTGTCTAGCACTTAATTTCCGAGCTTGTTCTTTTTCTGACAACTTTGGCCGTATCAGGGCTCTTAGTTTGTAAACTCAAAAATCTATAGAAATCGAATGAGAATTGCTGGTGTCGTCCTCCTGTAAGTCACAAACTACTGGACTACAACCTCTGGCTGTTATAGTGACGTCTCCATACCGGATGCACTGAGTAAATTTTACACACGGTTCAACACACAGAACGACGTGACTGAGGAAATCCAACCCTCCTCCCAGTGATCAGGTTCTGTGTCTAACCACGGCGGATGTGAGGAAACCTCTTTGAGGAGTTAACTCATGCAAGGCTGCTGGACCAGACAACATCCCTGGAAGATGCTCAGAGAATGTGCAGACCAGCTGGCAGATGTTCTCACTGACATCTTCAACACCTCACTGAGCACCACCATTATTCCAACATGTCCTAAGGCCACCACCGTTGTGCCCATGCCGAAGTCTTCAGTGTCGTGTCTCAATGACTACAGTCCCATTGCATTTACACGCATCACGATGAAGTGATTCAAGAGGCAGGTCTTTAAACATATGAAGATCCTGCAGCCCTCACTGCCAGACTGTGCAACGGCTTCGTCCCACAGGTCAGACAACGGAACACTCAGGGACGTGCCACTTTGGAGTAACACACACACACACACAAAATCTTTAAGGTTTATCTATTACTGCACTATTCCGTTTTGCACAGTTGTATTTGCACTAAATTTACTTCACACCTTAATTATTCATTTCACTAGTTTAGTGCTGTCTGTCTGTCTTTTTGTTGCCTACATGTTGTGTTTCCCTTAAATGTTCTTCTTGCACCGCCCAAGTCCCATGTTTTTGTACGTTATGCAGCCCAGTTTGTTGATGTCACACATGTGACAATTTATGACAGTATTTAACTTTGATTTGCTACAATGAGCAGAAAAAATGTTCTCTTCCAAGATGGTGGCCTGTAACCACTAGTAACTTTTCAAATCAAAATGTCAAATTTCACTGCAGTGACAGAAGATAAAAAATTGAACTGACATTGTTCTACTGTAATACAAATTAACAGTGAATAAGTACATTTTATTAACTCAGCCACAGCATAGAAATTAAGCGTTTTCTTTTGAAAAAGGTTACAGGAAAATCACGTTGAAAGAGAATACAAAGATTCCATTTGAGGCCTCGATTGTCAAGATTAAATTAAATAACATTGTAACTATAGACCTGATTTATAGAACAAACATTTAATGTCTAATACCTTTCTATTAACATTATTTTTGTTATTAATTCAGGTAAACTTGGTAAACAGTTGCATATCAAAATTTTTTATTCAAATATGAACAGAGAACAGCAATACTGAGTGTAAAAAAAATGTTATAGTGACATCTTAGTTTCTGCTCATTGGAAAAAATCTAAAGCCACCTTCAGACACGTTTTTCAAAGCCCCTGGTAAAACGATCATGTCGTGTTATAGATCTCTGGACACAGAGAAGATCAGCTCTTCCTCCATTCCTTCTTCATGTGTGTGTTTTGAAGTGGCAGAAAGAACTCACCTGCTTGGATTGGACTACTGAAACCATGAAAGTTCTACCCTGAACGGTGCCGTACTCAGTAGATCTGCATCATGTCACCACGTCTGCATCATGATGCATCGATTACACAATTAATTTCAACACCCCTAATGACATGTATGTAGCTGAAATGATAAAGCTCACTTGAACTTCAGATGCCATCGAAAGCTTGATCCTGCATATATAAGATGTGTCATGTTCTGTGGGTCAAAACTCATTTGAAATAGACTGTTTCAAAGTGGGAAAGTGATCAATGATTCCAAATTTCACAGCATGCAAAACCAAATAATGCAGCATGACTTCAAGAGTCCAGGTGCTGCATTGGCTTGCCTGCAATCCAGATATTTCATCTATAGAGAATGTTTTGCACATCAGCTGAAAACCTATATCAGGCACGCATGGGACCAAATTCTAACACCAAAACTCCAGAAATGCATATAGCCAAATATTTTAGAAAGAAGAAGAAATGCTGCATCATGATGAACATGGCCTGAACTATTTTGAGACGTTTAAATGTTTTATGAATATATATGTATTTGTTGTGAATAATATATTGGCTCTTAAGGTTTTTGGATTAAATTTAAAGAATGTGAACCCATTTTAATTTTGTGTTTCTTCACTAGAAAATCTGGTATAGTGTATAATGAGGGAATATATATCTATAATTCCTGGCAAAGTACTGTGGGATGTTTTCCTTCACATCTTTGTGCTTATGAAGGGTCAGATAATCGTATAAATATTCCTCTCAATTTAATTCTATTAACCACATGTTGAAGCTCCAAATGAAAGTGCAAATTACTTTAATGAAAAAAGCAAAAGAACGGTGAGATAAGGAGTCTTTCTCCTTATTACTGGAGTACAGTAGCAGACTGCTGCACGTCATGGTGCACCACAAAGAAATTGGTTCCCTGGAGACAAAAAGGAGGCAGCTGCTTTGAAAGTCACTTTCGCAAAGTTCCCTGTAAAGAGGTGGAATGTTTATACACCATGCAAAAAGCGATAAGGATGTTACCATGCAAGCAGTCCTTTTAATTAATGGGCTGTGCAAGGAAAAAAATTCTCTGAATAGCAAATAAATTTGACCAGTCCTTAACAGTGCTTTGATTTTATTCTTTCTTACGGTTGGAAGAAAAGAGGAAGTAAATTGAAAATCAGTCAATACAATATTCTGAAACTGAGCAATCATCAGTCATAAGCTGGCATCTGAAATATGGATGTAGATGAGTGAGATTTAATTCAACCTTTATTCAGTTTAGAGTGAGGATAATGTAGATTGACGGTGCTATTCTGCACCTTTGTACAAGGAATGGGAATAGATTTAAAAATCACAACAACCAAAAAGATGAAGCATGTGCACCCGGCTCTGCTTTCGCACTGTTGGTGATTGCCATGCATCTCAGAGGAGAACCGCTGGGATAACACAGAGATGACTCCTTATCAATCTGAGAGAGACATCACAGTCCCCATGTCTCTGTGCTACCTGACTTCCTCTTCTCATCTGCTAAGTTACACCCCATATCTATTCAGACCCGCTGACCCTTTTACCCTGATCCAAAAAAAAGGTAGAATTAGCTGAATAAGCTTGGACTTTCAGCCATCCCAAGGACGATTAGAAATTCACCACGGGATGAAAGAGGTGATAGAAGCTGTTCATTCAACGACTGCTTGCATACCAATGAAGGCATACAGTAGAACAGGAGTGTGCAGGCCCACATGTGAGAATGTAGGTCAAGTCAGGCCCCTGGGCTCCAGCTCCATCTGGGCAAGCTCCTTTTAAGACTTGAGAGCTAATGCAAATTGTCTGTTTTCGAATGTTCACCCAATGCAACCTTGATGAAAGACTTTTTTTCTTTAATACATAGAAAAAGTGAATCTTTAAACCCTTCAAACTATCTCTAAAGGAGCTGTAATGCAGACTGTAATGCTAAACGGAGTAACAAATGGCTCATAAAATGAACATCTGCTTTTTTATTTGCTTGAAAGTGTTGACCATATTAACGAGATTTCAATTCTATCAACTTTCATGATGAACATTTTGGAGAGCAGATTGAGACAGAAAAAAGCTAGAAGTTAGTTAGAAGTGTCTAAACAGACATTTTTCTCATTAAGGGAGCCATAGGCAAATTATCATTGCAGAACGTCTAGTTTCGCTTTGGACATGGGTTTGGATCACACAGTATCAAAAAATCAAT
This sequence comes from Denticeps clupeoides, assembly GCF_900700375.1. Taxonomy (NCBI): domain Eukaryota; kingdom Metazoa; phylum Chordata; class Actinopteri; order Clupeiformes; family Denticipitidae; genus Denticeps; species Denticeps clupeoides. Next base: position 19,670,629 of record NC_041724.1, on the reverse strand, counting down.
ATCAACTCCCTCCCGGCTCTGCCCCCACTCCCCTCACTCCCCTCTTCTGCTCCACAAACTTTCTGAGCCCTAACACACACAAACTGACCGTGCACCAGTCACTCTGTGCAGCTTTGGTCTGCCAACTACCTCACTTGTCACTTTGTCACTTTAAACTTACCTCTGTTGCACTACATGGTTTTGCACTCTCCACCATGTGCCCTTATTTGTATATGGTGTTTTTAAAATTGTATTTATACCTTTGTATTCAATGTTACTGTTTTGTATTTAATGTTACTTGTATGGGTCTGAGAGTAACGTAATTTCAATTCTCTGCATGTCCTGTACATGTAGCAGAATTGACAATAAAGCTGACTTTGACTTTGTTTTCCCCAAACAGTGCCAGATATTCAATCTTGTAATGCTTCAGAGTACAATTCTGATTCATTCATTTGCTGATCACCTTAGTCTGCACTCCTTTGATGCATACAACCTTTCCTACCATTAAACACAAATTTAGGAAAATTTCACCAAAAAAAAAAAAAAAAAAAAAAAAAAAAAGAGGAAAATATCCAATTAATCAAATGTATTTTGCTCTGTTAAAATATTGTGGTCTTTCCTGTAGTCCAAAATACTTAAATATTGAAAAAATGTATTTTATTACAACATTAAGGAATGAGCCATAGAGTATGAAATGGAATAATTGTCAGTATTTCTGATACGGTCTAATTAAATATAAGGTTGCTGGTCAAACAGTCCAGTCCACCTTAATTTTCATCTCTTGGTCGAAAAACATGAAGTTGTACAGGGTAACCAGAGCTGGACTGGACTACACATACTCGGATGGGGGTAAATGTTAATTTACTGGGTTCTGCTGGAGTGACAGAGGCAGAACTTGTTTGTTCTGCATCATGTCATTACATAACTGACTGGAGGAACTTTGGGGGTTTGCCAAAATATCATCTGCTCCATTAATTACATGAGCCATATGTTCCATAGCATCTCAATGCCATTTCCAGTTAATCTCCTTGAGAGGTGCTGAGGGGTTGCTGACATTTAGACTAAAATCTCCAATCCTGCATTAGCTCACCACTACAGTAACATAAAACCTTCTGTTTATCAGTGACATTCAGTAAAATTATGAACACTGCACACTGTCACATTACAGCAAAGCAAAGAATTACACAGACAAATCTCGTACATTCTGGGCTTTAGTTGTTATTTGTGATTTTGAAACACTACGGCATTTCAGGCATGCCATGCATGAGCAGCAGGCAACCATTAAAAGTGTCACTTTTTAGGGGGGATTTGCAAGTGTTAGATGGGCCACATCAGGAAAAGGGATGTTTCATTGATCATTTTATTAATAGCGTGGTTGTTAATAATTGCTTAGACAAAAAAAATTGGTACATGTCACAGACAATTCAATGAAATCATATAGTCTATTTGGAGAGATGATTATAATTTGAGAATATATGTCAAATTCAGAATGCCTTTTCATTGGGTACATTTTACCCAGATACAATACAGCAAGTTTATGTTTGGCTGTTGTCAAGATCTTTTTTTTTTGTATTATTAGTTGATAAGTGTCAGGCTCTATGACTCAGCGGACACACACTTGTGGGCAGTGGGGGCGCAGCGGTTAAGGAAGCAGTCCCGTAATCAGAAAGTTGCCAGTTCGAATCCCGATCCGCCAAGGTGCCACTGAGCAAAGCACCGTCCCCACACACTGCTCCCCGGGCGCCTGTCATGGCGCCTGCCACTGCTCACTCAGGGTGATGGTTAAATGCAGAGGACACATTTCACTGTGTGCACTGTGTGCTGTGCTGCTGTGTATCACAATGACAATCACTTGTTCCATAATGAGGCACTACTACTGTCTGGGAAATCTGCGCATGCACTCCGCTATGCATTTATGGAACATGTGCTTGAAGCTGAAAGTATTGATCAGTGTGAAAAACATGCTGTAGAATTTGTGTGCGATAAACATTAATCATTTCTAAGTGTGAGATGGAGTCCTGGGCAACAAGAATGCATCTTTAGCCACCAGATCATTACATTTCACTGCAATTCACCAGTATTTATACATTAAAGAAAGTCCAGTTACTACGACTCAACTTTCAGACAAATTAAATTAATAGGATTTCTAGGAGAATTGAGTCCAGAAGTGATTGAGAGTGAAAGTGCTGGAGTGTATTGGAGTTCTATGACGTGTTGTCTTCCTGGCCCTGGTACAGCACCGCTTGCTGTAGGTTGATTGAAGGTCAGGGAGCTTGGTACAGATGATGTGTTCAGCTGTAGGCCTCGCCTGTCCTGCATGGTGCTGTTCCAGAACCAGGTTTAGATGTTTCCCATCAGGATGCTCTCCATGGTGCAGGAGTAGAAGTTCCTGAGCACCTTGGAGCGAAGTCTCTCAGGCGTCTGAGGTGGTAGAGACGCTGCCGGGCCTTTTTCACCACGGTGTTGATGTGACAGGACCATGACAGGTCCTGCGTGATGTTAACACCGAGGTAACGGAAGCTGTCCACTCTCTCCACTGGGCTCCTGTTGATGACAGGGGTCTGGTAGGTCCTCTCCTGCTTTGTACTGAAGTCCACTATTAACTCCTTTGTCTTGTTGATGTTCAGGTGGAGATTGTTCCTCTGGCACCAGTTCACCAGATTTCCAACCTCCTCCAGGTAGGCCGTCTCATCGTTGTCAGATACCAGGTCCACCATGACTATGTCGTTAGTGTAAGAATGGACATCACGGGAGCCTGTTTTTGCCTTGCATAACAGATGTCTGCAGGGGGAGGTGTGACATTCCTGTGTCGACGGTTGTGGGTGAAGATTCGACACCCCGGTTTTTACATGCCTTTTGACCGACGGCAACGTGTGAAGTATCAGCCGTCAGGACCGCCCACCCTCTTTGTCTTCCCCAAATGGGAGGCACCGGGGGCGTGACATCAGAAACAACAGGTTCTGATTGGTCAGTGACAACTTCCTGTAGGCCAGTGACAACTTCCTGTAGGCCAGGGGTATAAAAGTCTGCTCACATGTGGAAAAAGGGACCTCTGAGCTATCTTGCTCAGGGGGTTTTCCATCGGAAGCCGGAAGGCTTCTGAGACTTTCTCTCCCCCTCTCTTTCTCTTCTCCCTCTTTACTCTTTCTTCTCATGTATATTTTCTCTGCAACCTTGGTACCTTTTTACATTCAATATTCACATGTAACTACAATTATTTACCGGTGTCAAATTAGAAACTGTTCATTTTTAACCTCTATTGTGCCATGCCTCTTTCTGCCAGGTAACATCAAATTGGAGTGGTTGAATACAGTGCTTTACGTGGAGGGAGAAAGAATTTTTTCTACACACTCTATTCTCTTCTCCCACACCACATGGTCTTCATTGTTTTTACATTAGCAAACTTGATGATGGTGGTGGAGTTAGTAGTGGCTGGACAGTCGTATGTGTACAGGGAGTACAGCAGGGGGTTCAGAACACAGCCCTGGGGGGCTTCAGTGCTGAGGATGATGGAGGTTGAGACATGTCCGCCCATCCTTACTGCCTGTGGTCTCCCAGTTAGGAAGTTGGAGATCCACTGACAGAGAGATGAGCTGAGTCCCAGGTGCTCCAGCTTGGTGGTGAGTGTGGAAGGGATTATTGTGTTAAATGCTGAACTGTAGTCAATGAAGAGCATTTTAACAATTTCCCTTCTGAGTGTCCAGGTGGGTGAGTGCAGTATGGAGGAGATGTGAGATGGCGTCGTCTGTGGACCGGTTGGGACGGTACGCAAACTGTAGTGGGTCGAGTGTATCTGGTAATGAAGAAATTATGAAGTCTCTGATCTTCATCACTACTGAGGTGAGGCCTACAGGGCGGTAGTCATTGAGGGAGGCAGGATGGGTTTTCTTGGGGACCGGAACAATGATGGACTACTTGAAGCATGTGGGGATCACCGACTGAGAGAAAGAGGTTGAATATCTCTGTGAACACAGGTGCTAGCTGGTCCACGCAGGCCCTGAGGATTCTTCCCAGGATGCCGTCTGGTCCTGCTGCGTTCCTGGTGTTCACTCTTGAAGGCTCACATCGTGCTCGGTGATGATGAACACGTTCTTGGTGTTGGAAGAGTCTTCCTGTCTGCAACTGTTGGAGCCACTAGCCGTAGCGCCGCTAGCTGTAACATCGCTAGCGTCTTTAACTGCAACCTTAAAGCGAGCATAGAACATGTTCAGCTTCTCTGCCAGAGACACGTCCGTGTTCATCATGCCGGATGTTGGTGCTTTATAGTCTGTTATTGTTCTTAGTCACCGCCACAGGCTCCTAGAGTCACCTAAACACAGTGATTGGGGAGAAGAGTCTTATTCAGGAAGGTGACCAAGAACTCGATGGTCACTGTTGGAGCTCCAGAGGTCCTCTGTGGACAAAAGCGAACCTTCTAGAAGGACAACCATTTCTGCAGCAAGTGGCCAGATGGAAGCCATTTCTTAGTAAAAGACACCTGAAGGACACTCAAGAGTGCTTTTGTAGTCAGACTGGGGTGACGGATCATCTTGCAGCAGGACAATGACCCCAAGCTCACAGCCAAGATATCAAAGGAGTGGATTCAGGACAACTCTGAGAAATGTCCTTGAGTGGCCCAGCCACTCTGTCTGTCTTGATCTTCTTCCTGGTTGGAGACTCATGATGTGACTGTGTGCCCCCTGTGGGTCTGGTAGTGGAATGGCAGGTGTGACAGGAACCCCCCCTGCCAGACAGGCCAGGTGAAGATGGATGGAAATAATCGAATTATTGTAGGAGGGCAGTATCTAGGATGTCCCTACGCAGAATCCAGCAGTGCTTCTTGAGACCGTACACCTCCCAGTAGTTGAAGTACCCGTGCCTTCGCCGGCAGACATCAAGATGGATCGGAAAACTGAAAATGAAAATAAGACCTCTCTACAATGCCTGGGCATGCTCCAGATGAGGTGGTGAGGGATCTCCCAGACCTGAACTAAAGCATCTGCCAACTCCTGGACTGTCTGTGGTGCAACGTGGCAGTGGATAGTGTGAGACATGATGTCCCACATGTGCTAAATTAAATTCAGGTCTAGGGAATGGATGGGTCAGTCCATAGAATCAATGCCTTTGTATTGCAGAAAATGCTGACACTTGCATTAGGAGAAACCTAGGGCCAACTGCACATGCATATTATCTTACTGAGAATCTCATCTCGGTACCTAATGGCAGTCAGACTACCTCTGGAGGTATGGAGGTCTGTGCAGACCCCCCCAAAAGAAATGCCACCCTAGGCCATTACCGACCCTCTCCCAAACCATTCATGCTGGAGGATATTGTAGGCAGCAGAACATTCTCCATGGCGTCTCCAGACTCTGTCATGTCTGTCACATGTGCTCAGTGTGACCTGCTTTTATCTGTGAAGAGCACCTGGGGCTGGTGGACGTTCATACCACCAAGGCGGAGGTAATGGTCCTGCTGTTGGGTTGTTGCTCTCCTATGGCCTCCTCCATGTCTCCTGATGTACTGTCCTGTCTCCTGGTAGTGTCTCCATGCTCTGGACACTACAGCTCGTATTGATGTGCCATCCTGGATGAGCTGTGCTAACTGAGTCACTTTTGTTGGTTTTAGACTCTGTTTCATGCTACCAAAAGAGTGAAAGCACCGCCAGCATTCAAAAGTGAACAAAACATCAGCCAAAAGCACTGATAAGAGGACAGATAAGTGATCTGTGGTCTCCACTTGCAGAACCACGCCTATTGGGGATGTCTTACTAATTGCCTATAATTTCCACTTTTTTTTTCCATTTGCACAACAGCAAAGTGTTGATTCCTAAGTGGAAAGAAATCTCAAACCACCAAGGTGCCACTGAGGTCCCTTTGATCAAGTTACTGTCCCCATACATTGCTCCCCAGGTGCCTTTCATGGCTGCTCATTGCTTTCAAAGGGTGATTGAATGCAGAGGACACATTTTGTTGTGTGTCAGCTTGTGCTGTGTACCACTTCAGTTCTAGAGCCTACCAGCCACCCTTGTTGAGGATTTAGACAACAGGGAGGGTTTGATGAAGTTACTGGTTAGGCTGAATTGCAAGATTTATTAAATGACATTTAAGGGTTTTACATTATGTCTGGCTATTAGATGAATTATTTTTCGGAAAAACTGAATCTCATCTATTTTATTTGTGCTGGGTGGTAGTAGCCTAGTGGGTAACACACTCGCCTATAAACCAGAAGACCCAGGTTCAAACCCCACTTAATACCATTGTGTCCCTGAGCAAGACACTTAACCCTGAGTGTCTCCAGTGTGGGACTGTCCCTGTAACTGCTGACTAAGTCGCTCTGGATAAATGCTTTAAATGATTTATTTACTAAACGCATCTAAACATGGCAGAGACCGCAGTCAAGATGCAGCACCATTTTTGTAGTCTAGCAGTACTGACAATGTTGCCTCAGTGCTCTGCCTCTGATTGGCCAGGGCTGATCCCCACTTTGTCCCAGTCACAACCTAGTTTAAGGAAGATTTTTTAAGATCTGTTTTAATGCCACTTTCATCTATTTTAAGACCTTATATTGTGGTAATCAAGAGTGGGCAAGATGCTTTTCTAAACTACAAAATTACCAATACCAATGGGCTCCAAAGCTGGAGATTGTGGGTTCAAGTCCCATCTGGATCGCAACTTTAATCGCAATTTCTGTAGATAATTACCTTCTGTAATTCGTGTGCCATAAAAATTTGGAAGATACCTAGTTACAAATGCGTATGTCCAATAAAAAAAAACCCTTTCTATTCTTGACAAGTTAGGCCTTATCGGGGCTCTTAATTTTGTAACAATCTATAGAAACCGAATGAGAATTGCTGGGGTCTTCCTCTTGTAAGTAGTTTTGGATAAAAGCAAATTTATTTTATATTTATTTAATATATAATATTTGATTATTTCTGTTATTTTTTTTAACCAATGTTAATAGTCTCATATTACCTGCTGAAAGCCAGCCAATTCTGGTGAATTTTGTGGAAATAAAATGGACAACTTTGGTGAACAAACCCAGTATAAGCCTACATTTTCAGTAGCATCTATGTGCCAAGCAGCAGAGTTGCTGCTTGACACTGTTCAGAGAGGTGTACTGTTTTCCCTCCTTGTTAATCTCACATTTCATGATGGACCACAGTTCTCAATGGGGTCAGATCAGGTGAACAAGGAGGCCATGTCATTAGTTTTTCTTCTTTTATACCCTTTCTTGCCAGTCACGCTGTGGAGTACTTGGACGCGTGTGATGGAGCATTGTCCTGCATGAAAATCATGTTTTTCTTGAAGGATGCAGACTTCTTCCTGTACCACTGCTTGAAGAAGGTGTCTTCCAGAAACTGGCAGTAGGACTGGGAGTTCAGCTTGACTCCATCCTCAACCCGAAAAGGCCCCACAAGCTCATCTTTGATGATACCAGCCCAAACCAGTACTCCACCTCCACCTTGCTGGCGTCTGAGTCGGACTGGAGCTCTCTGCCCTTTACCAATCCAGCCACGGGCCCATCCATCTAGCCCATCAAGACTCACTCTCATTTCATCAGTCCATAAAACCTTAGAAAAATCAGTCTTGAGATATATCTTGGCCCAGTCTTGACGTTTCAGCTTGTGTGTCTTGTTCAGCCTTTCTTACCTTGGCCATGTCTCTGAGTATTGCACACCTTGTGCTTTTGGGCACTCCAGTGATGTTGCAGCTCTGAAATATGGCCAAACTGGTGGCAAGTGGCATCTTGGCAGCTGCACGCTTGACTTTTCTCAGTTCATGGGCAGTTATTTTGCGCCTTGGTTTTTCCACACGCTTCTTGCGACCCTGTTGACTATTTTGAATGAAACGCTTGATTGATGATCACGCTTTAGAAGCTTTGCAATTTTGCTGCATCCCTCTGCAAGATCTCACTATTTTTTACTTTTCTGAGCCGGTCAAGTCCTTATTTTGACCCATTTTGCCAAATGAAAGGAAGTTGCCTAATAATTATGCACACCTGATATAGGGTGATGATGTCATTAGACCACACCCCTTCTCATTACAGAGATGCACACCACCTAATATGCATTTACATTTACATTTATGGCATTTGGCAGACGCCCTTATCCAGAGCGACTTACAACGTGCTTTCAAGTTACCATCGATGAAGAGATCAATTCCGGTTCACTAGGACCCCAACTATGAATACATCTATTTAATTCACTCTGTTGTAGATTCAGTACACAAAGTTCGACAACAAGAAAATTACAATTTAATCTAAATATTCTTTGAAGAGGAAGGTTTTGAGCTGTCGTTTGAAGGTGCTCAGTGACTGAGCTGTTCTGACCTCGAGGGCAAGTTCATTCCACCACCGAGGGGCCAAGACGGAGAAGAGTCCAGATGAATGTTTTCCTTTTACCTTCAGAGATGGAGGGACCAGGCGAGCATATGCTTAATTGGTAGTAGGCTTTCGAGCCTATACAGCTTGGAGTAAGGCAACATGCATGAAGAGGATGTGGACAAAATACTCATTTGCCTAATAATTCTGCACTCCTTGTATAGTACTCTAAAGTAAACTAGGAAATGATTAGTAGCCATTGACTAATGGACAATTTTATTCAAAACAATTTGCTATTAAATAAATTAGAGAATGTGAATACAAAAAGAGGAAAAGAAAAAAAGCTTAGCTTTAGCCTCTCAGACACGCGTTTATTTAAACTCTGGCGAGATGCTGTGTGTAACAAGACAGCTGACATGCTACCTCGAGATGGACAGATGTGAGGGTGTGTTCAAATTAGTCACTCGATTGGTCATTGGGGTGGAATATCTGCTGTGGCTGTTGCCCCAGGCAACTGAGCCCGACCCAACAAGTACAGCTTTTAAAAGCCTGGCTTTCTTTTCACACCCTACTAGCGCTAGACTAAGAGTGAAATGAAATCTACGGGGAAATGAGCAGGTTTAGAACTAATCGCCAGAGACTAGCCTCTGTTTCACCTCAGCAGGATCCATTTTTGCATCTCTCTTGTGATTGTAAAAAAGGCTTTTTTAATTATCATTTTAAGCTGCTGGCACGATACACAATTTGGGATCTGGCAACACTGCTGAGTGCTCAGTTACCACGCGTGCTTGACCAGACCAGACCTGACCTGACATTGCATGTGCACTTAGGAAACCAGGAAGTGCGTAGTGACCGTGGATTATTGAATGCTTTTCATTTCATTTATTGGATTTGCAGTTTTAAGACCTTTAAACTCTGTATATAATGATACATATCATTAAAAATGACTAGTAAAGGCCTTAATGTTCAGAAAATCCAATTTAAGACTTCAAGACTTAAGGATCCACAGAAATTCCCCTAAATTGTCTTGCTTTTCCTCATAGCCAGAGCTCTGAATTGGCACTGGAAAAGTAGGAATACTGAAGAAAGGCTCCACACAGCACTCAGCCTCACAACCTGGTAGCCACTGCCCTAACTTCTTTATCACTTGACGACCCACATAAATAGCCTCAGCTCAATATACTGAATGACCACAATGCCTGTATTCATTGGGATCGAATAGTTAAATGATGGTGCAGGAATTTTTACACATGGATTGGTCACCTCAGTGTCCTGACCATAACCCCACTGACAACCTTTGTAATGTGCGGATGCAGTGGTTCTCTCATTCAATTTGCACGTAGATAATGTCACTAGGATAGCATTCTTTCACCTTAGAAATATTGCGAAAATAAGAAATATCATTTCAATGCATGATGGAGAAAAAAGTTGGTCCATGCATTTATTACATGATGGTTAGATTACTGCAATGCATTTCTGTCTGGATGCTCTAGTAGGTGCATGAGTAAACTCCAGCTAGTAGTTCTAACCAGAACCAGGAAATTTGACCACATCACCCCAGTCTTACAATCACTGCACTGGTTACCCATCAAATTTAGGATTGACTACAAAATCCTACTTTTAACCTATAAAGCTCTAAATGGTCTCGCCCCACAGTACCTGAGTGAACTTTTGGTTCTTTACGAACCGCCACGCCCCCTTCGATCAATGGGTGCGGGGTCACTACTGGTACCAAAAGTACAGAAGGTCACAGCTGGGAGCAGATCCTTCTCCTATAGAGCTCCGCAGTTGTGGAACAGCTTGCCTATCAGTGTCCGGGACTCAGACACAGTCTCAGTGTTTTAATCTGTTTTCTCTGGCTTTTTGTTAAAGTCCTAGACACTCATTTCACTTCACTTTGACACAGTGTCAATTATAAAGTCCAGTTTATCACAAACCAGAGGGTCACCACAGCCACCACCACCGTTACAACTACAGCTATAGGGATCTTCAAATGGACCAGTAGCATCATTATGGACACGTAATCTAGACCATGACACTGAATACATCCTGGACTTCTCCAACCCTACAACTGTAGGACTCATTATATAATATCCAGCCCTGCACTGACACCATTTGCAGGCTCACTCTACCCTGGAAGGGGGTCCCTCTCTGTATCACTCCTTCCCAACGTTTCTTCCTTTCTTTTTTCTCTCTCCTAGAGTTTTTCCTTGTGTGCAGAAGGGTCAAGTGTGGGGGGTGTCAACTGTAGGGCCTGTCAAAGCCCATTGAGACATACTGTATGTGATTTTGGGCTATATAAGAAATAAATGTTGTAGATGTTGACAAATGAATGCACTGTCACTGTTCATGCTGTAATCATTACACCAAATTATGTAAACTGATTAGATAACTAATTTTAATCTGAGTTACAGATTAGTTACAATTTGCAGATGCAGTCGTAGAACCCTGCTGAACACCAAGAACTGGGCCCGTGGCTACTGTGTGTGCTGAGGCTGCAAGACTGTTTATGACAGGCACACTCTGATCACTCAGCTCAGTGGGAGGAGGGCCTCTGCCTGTCTCCTGGGTAGGACAGATTAAAATCTCATTTACAAAGACAGGAAATTTGCCACAGCTGTCAGTCATGCCTTGCAGACACAATGCTGCACTGACAGCACCTTGAGAGGGTCCTCCATGTTCCCAAATAGCAGTCACATTCAGTGCGCAGATCTTTTGTACTGTATGAAGCAGAACCTTCTCACCTACATGGGAAAGATGTGTACAGAACAGCCATATCAGAGCTGTGCCAGAGGTCAGTCATGTTCATGCATATATTATTCTGAAGAGTCGCATGTAACACACTCCAATTTAATTTCCGGCTATGCAACCTAGTGGTCATAATTAAGGCCTTCAGCAAAGTCTCCCTACAAATAACACAAATACAGTCAAACCAGATTTCTTCAGCCTAATGTATTTCATTAAGGACGCTCTAAATTGAAGTTCATTTGTACTATAGTAGCTAGAGGATCATGCTGAATAAAGTGAAAGTGAAGTGATTGTCACGTGTGATACACAGCAGCACAGCACACGGTGCACACAGTGAAATTTGTCCTCTGCATTTAACCCATCACCCTGAGTGAGAGCAGTGTGTGGGGACGGTGCTTTGCTCAGTGGCACCTCAGTAGCACCTTGGCGGATCGGGATTCTAACCGGCAACCTTCTGATTACGGGGCCGCTTCCTTAACCGCTAGGCCACCACTGCCCCAAAATAAAATTATACTAATATTAAGATGTGAAAAAAAAAGTCTGACTGGGACAAAACTGAGGAAATTAGACTATTTAATTACCATGATTTCTGCATAATAAAACAAAAAAAATCGGATCAGAGAATCAAAATGTATGACATGATCAGACTGGTCAGCAAGACCAGTCTAATAACAGCAACATGGAGAGGAACCTGTGATGCCTGTAATGTTAATAATATACGTTATCTTACAACCCCCCCTTGGTGAAGTGTTTGATTCATGAATCCTAGTCATTCATGAAAAATCATTTTACTTTTGTTCGAAATTATGAAAATTATAAATGTTATCATACACACATTTATGTAAAGCTGAAGTTATATAAAACTACAGACTACTGTGACAGATATCTGTGTCTGTCATGCCAGAGATGAGGCGCGGGCACAATCACACGATGTAATAATTTAACAATAACTGAAAACAGAAAGCACAAGAGCCGTAGAACATGAAGAGAAACTAAACTTAGTTGAGTTCGGACCTGAAAGGACACATTCAGACACACATATAGCATTTGTGCTGACCAGAAGCAACAAGGAAATGAAGCACAGGAGCTTAAATAAGGAAGTAAATGAGATTGCTAATGAAAGGCACATGAGGATCATTAAGGCTAAAAAGACAAACAGGACGTAAAACTCCGACATGGCCGTCCAGTAACGTGGCGGCAGCAATGAGGGCAGCTTGTGTGCACTGGCCGAGGAATGCCTGGAATGCCTTACGGGGAGCGCTGTTGTAGTGCATGTGCTGGTTCTGAATGTTGCATTGTGGGTGGCGGATACGTTTGGTTCACGCTGCAGTGAGTGCGACTGCAAAAACGATGGTGAGAGTACCTAACGTGGGTGTGGATTGTGAATTAAAAAATGTACTACCACCCAGCACAAATACATTTATTCTCAAACTGTAAGTGTAGATTGTAGACAAAAGTCAATTTCACTTCACCTTTTGTATTCTATGTGGATGTACAGTTTTTATATATTTCATTTTTGATCTGAAGCATGTTGTCTTGTAGTTATATGATGAATCACCGCTGGAATCACTTGATGCTGAGTAGCATTGCCAGTCCTATATTCCTGACCTCATCTGCTGCTGCAGAACGTGGAATTTACTTGATCATTTCCACATCTGAATGCTAGTAGCTGGATGCAATTTGAATCCTTCACTAGCCAGATCATTTGTAAAACTTGAAACTTAACGTTCCAGTCATCTGGAATTTGTCTGGCCAATGTAAAGTTGTGGTTACGTTGAGGCACGGGCTGCGGAATTGCTAGGATCTCAGGAAGAAGATTGGTCAACATGGTGGGTGTTACAGGCACAACGTTACACTGCACTGACTCAATGAAATTTCAGCTTGCAAAAGAAGAGTGGTCGGTAAAGGAAGCACTTGATTTCAGTTCATTTTAAAGGACATGCAGCCAAATATTAAATAGAAGGTGCCAATTTTGTCCAGCCTTGTTTTTGATTGTGAATTTTTTTTATTAACTTTTCTTCAAATGCGCATAAAAGGAACATTTGTAAAAAAAAAAAAAAAAAAAAAAAAAGCAATTCCAGCCATTACTTGTATTCTGCTCTACTATCATTAACTGCCTATCCCTAATCAAAGTTGCGCACATGTACCCCGTGTATATGACTTTGGATGGTGGGTGAAAACCAGAGAAACCTGCACCAACAGACTTTACTGGCCAGCACTTGCTCTTTCACCGAACGTTTGGCTCTGTTCAGGGCTCTTCATCGGAGATGAATTGTAAGTGAGGGACCCACGGGTGGCCAGGAGCAAAAAATCCATCAGCACTACAGACCTGCCGATGGTGGGGAAGAGGCTTGTGAGGGGGAAGCGATGCTAAATATAAATCAGCATATTCATGCAGTTCACTGAGCAGAAACTCATTCCAGCGCAAAACAATGAAGCAGCCCACCACTCTTCCCAGAACTCTGGGCTTAACATGAGTCTGAAAGACTGATTTCAAAGCTAGTTCTTCCGCTCATACTCCAGTACAGTTAAATATTGTAGAAAATTATAACATTTTACCCATCTTACTATGTGCATGTCTGTTTTACAGGTTTTTGCAATTGTGTAGTGTAGTTAGAAGATTTTTCTTGGAACAGCTTGGGTGGTTATTATTCATTACTGTAGAATTGTTTGTGTGTGCCAGTGACCTGTCTCACTCTGTAGAAGTCTTATTAACAATCATCTCAACCCCTTGACAAAAGCAGGCAATTACAAATGCTTTCCTAGGGGCTTTTAGTGTCTCTTACTGAGCAGTTTTGTAAGATGTCTACAGAGAGATTCATCATTATAAAGAATCACTGTAGGCCAGTTTCTTACGTGATTGCCTTTTTTACTTATTCATTTAGCCAGAAAATAAAACCAAATTAATTCAGAAAAAAAAGATTATGTATGTAGGTTTTTTAAATGATCAGTTTTTTGGTGCAGGGCACTGCATATCATGAAAACATCATCTCAACCGTGAAGTATCATGTAGGAAATAGATTTGGGCCAAATTGCAACCGTTGAGAAGATGAGTTCCCAGGAGTTTAAAAAAATTCTGACTGATAATTAGAAAGTGTCTGCACGTCAGCTGAAACATTGAAGCAAGTCCTCAACAGAATGACTTTAGAAAAACGAAATTCCCCTTTGGGAGTAGCCAAGCGGCACAGACCTCCACCGAATAGATCTATTTAGAATTTATCATGTGCATGGCTCTATTCAAGTCATTCTAAATAATATGACCACAATGTGCAGCTCTGATCCACAGATACAGGAAGTGACTGGTTCAGGTTATTGCTGCCGGGGGAAGGGTGGTTAAACCAATGCTTAATTCCAAGGGTTTACATTCATTTCCTTCTAGCAATATGATTTATTTATTGTCATGCTGTTGTTTTAGGCACATTATGTTGTTCATGCCTTTAACTTATATTAAGATCTGGGATTATTTAGGTAATGTGCATTTGTACTCGTCCAAATCTTGAATGAATACTTGATTGCTGTTAATCAGGGTTGAGTGAAAAGTGATTGTACATTTACAGCATTTATCAGATAATGTCTGATAAATGCTGTAAATGTACAGTAATGAAGTGATTGTCATTTGTGAAACACAGCAGCACAGCACACGGTGCACACAATTAAATTTGCATTTAACCCATCACCCTGAGAGAGCAGTGGGCAGCCATGACAGCCATTATTCCATCCATGTGACCTGGAGAAAAATGGAGATGAGGTAACGTGATTCCCGTTACCTCATTCATTGATGGACATTTGTAAACTCGACTCGGCTCCTTCTCCACCTCAACCCGTAAGACTCATCCTGTTCATTTTACATTTACAGAATTTACCAGACGCCCTTATCCAGAGTGACTTACAATCAGCAGTTACAGGGACAGTCCCCCCCCGGAGACACTCAGGGTTAAGTGTCTTGCTCAGGGACATGACGGTAGTAAGTGGGGTTTGATCCTGGGTCTTCTGGTTCATAGGCGAGTGTGTTACCCGCTAGGCTACTGTCAGGATTGACTGCAGCTGGGCTCAACACTGGTGGCCAATCCTGACAGCGCTTAAATGCCAGAGACTTCCGCCCCTTCGAAATCTCCGGCATTTTTGTGAACTTGCTCATGAACTTGACCTCCGTTTGTGAAGGTGTGTATGTTTTTGAGTTCTGGCAATCACCACACGACTGCGGGTTTGTTTCTGTTCTTTATTTAAGTTAAACTGCTCTCAGCCACCGAGCCGCGTTTATTATTAAAAACCCCATTCCCAACATGTCAGACCTCTGCGCTTCCTTCCCCCGTAAGTCCGTAGTCGTGACAGCTACTACCACCCTTCATCTCCTCACCTCTCATTTCTTCCCTCTCATCCCGTCCCTTCCCCAATTCAACCTAGAACGCGAGTCAACACCAAGGAAGGAAACGGAGGGTTTCTCCACTGCCTCCCGTGACTGTTCTTGGGCTTTGTCATTAAAGTAGGGATATTTTCGGTATGAATACGGACTGAAAACTGGGCCTCGCGATCTTTCTGGCTTTTTGGGTTTTAAGCAGGTGGAGAAGTTACCACAGGGATAACTGGCTTGTGGCAGCCAAGTGTTCATAGCGATGTTGCTTTTAGATCCTTTGATGTAATCTCTTCCTATCATGGTGAAGCAGAATTCACCAAGCGTTGGATTGTTCACCCACATCGTGAGACAGGTTAGTTCTACCCTTCTGATGTATTGTTGCAATAGTAATCTTGCTCAGTACGAGAGGAACCGCAGGTTCAGACATTTTGTGCGTGTGCTTGGCTGTGAAGCTACCATATGTGGGAGGGCCGCCGCGGTGGTGCAGAGCCTGGGTGGAGCCGTGAGCCTGGGTGCAGCCATCTCGAATGCAGATCTTGGTGGTAGTAGCAAATATTCAAACGAGAGCTTGGCCGAAGTGGAGAAGGGTTCAATGTGAACAGCAGTTGAACATGGGTCAGTCGGTCCTAAGGGATAGGCGAATTCCGTTCGAAAGCTTGGGCCGATGGCCTCCGTATCCATAGTAGCGTCCAGTGCGGCAACGTAAACGAACCCTGGAGAAGCTGGCGGGGGCCCGGGAAGAGCTCTCTTTTCTTTGTGAAGGGCAGGGCGCCCAGGAATGTGTTCAACGTGAGATAGCGCCAGCTCTGCCCTGGAAAGCGCCGCGGTTCCGGCAAGGTCGGGTGAGCTCTCGCTGGACCGGGGGAGAGGGTGTAAATCTCGCGCCGGGCCGTATGCACCGGGCTGTTCACCTGGATATGCAGGTGAACAGCCTCTGGCATGTTGGAACAATGTAGGTAAGGGAAGTCGGCAAGTCAGATCCGTAACCTCGGATAAGAATTGGCTCTAAAGGCCAATTTAAAAAAAGTGGTGCAGATTTGCTCATAATGTTATATAAAAAAACAATGGTGTTTTAGAAGACTGCCTTTCAATTCTATGGGCTTTGAAGAGTCAAGTCATGTCCATAGCGTCATTAAAACTCTGATTTTTTTTACTAAAGCTTTTGAATTTATGTTTTTGTTGCTGTTTTCTCTCACTTTAATATGCGTAACCTTAGCTGTGATCCAATAAGCGGTTTTCCTAGTTTGCCTATTTAGCGTGAATGCTTTTACATATTTTCTCAGACCTGAAACTGTAACTAGGGCTGCACGATTATGGCTGAAATGATAATCATGATTATTTAGGCCTATCAGTATGACAGACCATTTACTACTGTGCTGGGAATATACGTTTTTGGGTCTCTGAGGGAACCCGTTGAAGCTAACGACCCGGGAGTCGAGGCCACGGCCTTTTTGCATTTTTTATGTTAGCATGCTAGCATTAGCTTACTAACATGCTAATTTTTGAACATGTTGCAAACATCACCTGAAGTCATGTGACAGCTGTAACAGCAGGCGGTATAACAACAGTATTCGATGGAACAGGCTGACACCAGCTCTGGAGGCCACGCCCGCTGCTACGACCAATGCCCGGACAGGCCCATCAAAATTTCTATGGAACTTTGGTTTCTAGTTTTTTACTTCAGTCACTTTTTCAACACTTAATGCGGGTCGTACCGAAGCATGCACACCGGTAAGCTATATATCAAAAATTAGTACTTTGTGTGAGGTGTGCTATTACTTTTATAAGCGATCAGAATGGCCGTGGCTGAGCTATTAACGCTCAAACAGGGTTTTTTTCTCATTAGAATGCATTGAATGCTAATTTTAGCATTGGTAAAATGGGGCCCCTTTTAAGTGGTACTGCTACTGTGTCATTGCCAGCAAAGGGGGTCCTACAAGGGGTACTGATACAGCAGCAGCGCCAGCACTGTAATTCAATGGGATCTAACATTAGCATGCTAACATGTTAACTTTTGAACATGTTCCAAACATCTGAAGTCATGTGACCTGTTCCATACTGTAGTTAAACCGCCTTCTCTTACAGCTGACAGCAGCTCTGGATGCTCGCAGCCCTCTGCTGCGACCAACGCCCGGACAGGCCCATCAAAATTTTGGTTTCTAGTTTTTAATATTGTAATCCCGATTACTAATTACTTTATGTAAAACACATTTTTATTGCACTTTTTATTTTAAATAGTAAGTATAAAGTGAAGTGATTGTCATTGTGATACACAGCAGCACAGCACACGGTGCACACAGTAAAATGTGTCCTCTGTATTTAACCATCACCCTGAGTGAGCAGTGGGCGGCCATGACAGGTGCCCGGGGAGCAGTGTGTGGGGACGGTGCTTTGCTCGGTGGCACCTCAGTGGCACCTTGGCAGATCGCGATTCGAACCAGCAACCTTCTGATTATGGGGCCGCTTCCTTAACCGCTAGGCCACCACTGCCCCGAAAGTGAACAAGGCTTTCAGATTTGTGCCGATAAAAGCCGGCCTGTCAACATATTCTGGTTTAAGAAATGACCGAGGGGCAGGTCATTATGGAAATACTTAAAATGTTTTTATATTTTATACGAAAGATGAACATCCATTTACCTGCTTATTTGGAAAAATTAACTATAGGCAGGACAAGTCCATAAACAGAGGCATTTTGTATAGATTTGTCAAAAACTATATATAGAGGTGTCAGTACATAAGCTGTGAGGTGGGGGTCTGTAACATGAATAATGCTATTTAAATCGAACACAAAATTTCGTTTCATACCAGATCATGAAATAAAATCTTACTTATGAAAATGAACACATTGATTACTATAAATGAACGCTCTTTACTATAACCATACATAGTGCAGAAGTCCAGCATTTTTTGCGTTCACCCCCTGGTGGTGGGCTTTTTGAAGGTAAATATAGCGGACAATTATCTTAATTTAATTGTGAAAGCCAAAGCCATGATCGGGATTAAAATTTGATTAGTTGAGCAGCCCTAACTGCAACTTTTTGCTGTTTCCTTCTTTATGTGCTTAGTGGAGTAATTGTGTTGTATTTAGGTATGGTTATTGGTTGAGATTCTGCCTGTTATATGAGACCTGCATAGGCCTGAACACATTAAGTGGGAGTTTAAACCATTTGAATGGAAACAAGCCCTTGGGCACATGGCAGCAGGAGTAGTGCAGAGAATGATTTAAACAGTCACGAAACATGTTCTGACCTATGCATGCTGCGTTTTCACATAAAGGGCAGAATCTCAAACAAAATCTACCAACTCCATGCACGTTAACAATCAAATAGCAAAGAAATAAATAAAATAGTAGATCAAACATCTATTCTAACAGGGCTAGGGAGTCAAACTCTGTATAGAATTAAACCTCACACTCAGATGACAATGGTATCAGTATCAATCAAAACCGACAGCAAAAGAAAAGCATAATTTCATAAGCCATAAAGATGAAGTATACCTTACTATACTAGTATAGTAGGGTCTATGCTATGCAATACCGTATATGTGACCTGTTCGCTATTACAATTCTCACTCTCTTTCCATGAACGCCTAATCTTATTGAGGGTTGTGGCCACAACACTGGGTGCAAGATGGGAGCTCAGCCCAGGGGTAAATGGCGATCTGGCCTTCAGTTTTTGTCTTGGTTAAGCTACAAACCTGACACAGCCTTTTTTTTCTAATTGAGCCTGTGCTGGAGAGAGGAGAGTGTGGGTGTTTCATTTATTTGTGCAAATGCCAGCACTCAGGGTAGTTTTGCCTGGCTCATGTCTTGGGATTGGAAATATTACAGTATATTTTGCATCCATGTTGCGTCCTTGAGGATGGGTAGGTGGTTTGAAATGTAAAAAGCTTTTATACATGCTGCTGGCACCAAAATCATATTTTCTTAACAACTGTTTGGCAAAACCCTTCTGAAGTCCTAAACTGAAAAAATAGGATAAATCTTCAGATTAATCGTTCTTTTGTTAGAACAAGTGTGGTGTGCAGCATCAGTAAAGCACCATGCATCAAACATGTTCATGAAGATAAATCATGAGAATCATGATTACCCACTGTTTGATACCCTTATACCATCCTCAGAAACAAATGAAAATTAATGATGAAGTTATTGAAATGGTCATGTGCTCCTGAGGACATTTGGCACTAATACAAGCTGGGCATTCTTCACACAGCATTGAGATGACAGGCCTCACTGGCAAATTGACAGTGAATGAGCTGTTTGAGAAAATGTATTGACATGCCTCTGTTAGATCCATCCCATCTGTATTATGGATGTGGCCAGGTCATGGCATCTACATCTTATTTGCTGTCTGTGTGGGAGGCACTCTCACGGTTCACATCTTTCTCTTTTCCAAGGCTGTGTTTGCACGCTATGCGCCTGCTTCTTCTGCGTTCAGCTGTAGCTCCCACGTTAACTAATAGACCATGTTATTTAGCTGCAGGCTTCAAGGCTTTTCTGATTGGATTTAAAAGACAGAGAGGCTGCAGCGAAAGCTGGAGCTTGCTCAGATTCAATAAGCAGATGTGTCTGCTCAGGTCAAATCTCTGAGAAATGATGTTCTTACTTATTTACCATGTAGCTGAATGTAGATGAACCTGACTTGAGCCTGTACAGCTGGTAGACTTTTAATGCCAGTGTTGTGTTGCAGAGAAGACAGGGGCTCAAATTGTGACCAAGGAGGCTCACCGCTCAGTCATAAAATACTAAACCTCAGGGGCCATTAAGGGAAATGCTGAATATGCAGACCTTACTGACAGCAAATTTGCTGCAGTTGGTCACTGCAGCTTTGGATCAGGCATTGATCAAACCAGAAAGCATTTGTTCCAGAAAACACTAAAATAAAATATGCACATATAGAAAAGTTCAGTTCCTTCAGGGTTTTAGATACAGTTATGATCAGACGTTTACATGCACTCCTCCTTCAAATAATTAAAGATGTATGTTATACAATCATTCTACCGTGTAGAAGGAATAGTTCCAAGTTATGGCCACATTATATACAGTATTTAGTTAGGGCACTGGAGTGATGTATGCTCACCGCCACATCAGGTTAATACAGAAAAGCAATTAATCATTTTTCATTTAATTAACACATGTAACAGACTAATAAGAGATACATAGTAACTGCTAGTTCCTGATTATTCCTGATTTCTATAAGCCCTGTTTTAGTCTGTAAGTCGTCTGCTGTGGTTAGTGTTAATGGACAATTACATCAAGTACGGCACAACATGAAGTAATTAGTAGATTTAGTAAACCTTAGTAGATTTATCAACGCTGATCAACTCACCATCAAACCCCACTGAACTCGACCAAGTGACCAAATGTCTAGAATTAACACTGCATAGCATGTTAGATAAAGTCGCTCCCCTCAAAAGGAAGACAGTAAGAGAAAAATGTAACAGTTTGGTATAGTGATCACACGCGAGCACCCGGAAATTAGGCGAATAGCATGGAAGGAGAGTCTCCTTAAATTTTCATTTACAGCATTTATCAGACGCCCTTATCCAGAGCGACTTGCAATCAGTAGTGACAGGGACAGTCCCCCCTGGAGACACTCAGGGTTCAGTGTCTTGCTCAGGGACACAAATGGTAGTAAGTGGTAGTAAGAGCCATAGGAAGGCTCTTAGCGCTGATCGATCAACGTCTCTCCTAGTTAAGTGAAGTGATTGTCACATGTGATACACAGCAGCACAGCACACGGTGCACACAGTGAAATATGCCCTCTGCATTTAACCCATCACCCTTGGTGAGCAGTGGGCACCATGACAGGCGCCCAGGGAGCAGTGTGTGGGGACGGTGCTTTGCTCAGTGGCACCTCAGTAGCACCTTGGCGGATTGGGATTTGAACCGGCAACCTTCTGATTACAGGGCCGCTTCCTTAACCGCTAGGCCACCACAAAAACAAAAATAATCCCAGATTCCTGTTTAACACTATAGAATAATAATAAACGGATACGCAACTACCACTCAATTCTATGAATTTCTTTAATACTAAAATTGTTAAGAATAGAGATAAGATTAAAAGCCATGACTGGCACCCATCAATATTTCTATGGAAAATAATCTTCAAAAAGCTGACCCGATTAGAACCCTTGAACCTTCTTAAAGAGCATGAACTAATTAAACTAATCTCATCGTCAAATCAATGTACTTGCGCATGGAATCCACTACTTGTTTCAAATAGCACCCGTTGTTACAAAGCCTATCCTTAAAAGTATTAACTCATCACAGTTTGTTCAAGGTAGCAGTCATTAGACCCCTGATTAAAAAGCCGGATCTTGATCGCAGTCAGCTTTTGAATTATAGACATATCTCCCCTAGACAGCAACAACATTCATGAAGTTATCATCGGGATTTAGACCTCATCATAGCACTGAGACAGCGCTGGTTAAAGTGGATAATGACCTGCTGTTGGCCTCTGATCAGGGACGCATCTCGCTGCTTGTCCTGCTTGATCCGAGTGCAGCGTTTGACAATATCGATCACGCTATTCTCCTTGCCAGGTTAGAGAATGTTATCGGGATTAAGGGAACAGCCCTTGAATGGTTCAGATCATGTCTGACCAACCGATATCAGTTTGTGGACATCAAGGGTGATTTGCCTTCACATAGTAAAGTAGAGTTTGGTGTTCCACAAAGTTCTGTCCTAGGTCCTTTGCTATTTTCCTTATACGTCTTACCTTTATGTAGCCAGGGAACCACCCCAGGGCATCGGTAAATAGGTACAGCAGCGAGTGGCCGGGCACAGAGACACGCAGCTGTAAACAATTAATTACAGTATTTAAAACCGGCAGAGTCCTGACCAGCTAAAGAAAAGACTGCCTGGGTCCTGGAGTAGAGACGGTGGGGAACAAACAGCAAAGAGCAAAAACATTGCAGCGGAGCAAAGTGTGGCGTATTGTGCTGTCTACAGTAAAGCACCTGGGTTGTCAGCCATTGTTTTATGGATCCTCATTTTATTGAGTTCTAGATTTTAGCGGTTAATCCTTTTAGGTCTTCTGTTTTAGATCATTTTATTGGTTATTTATTCTGATGTTTTAGGATTTTAGTTTAGTCCTTTTAAGTACCTGGCCGAAGCACAAGTAAGTAATAAACGAGGACTATATAAGGAAGGTTGGGTTATGACAGGAGTAGACTATTAATTGCATGGAATGATTTTGTTTTGATTTGTGTGATTGTGTGTTTCTATACTTTTACCTTTTTCTACATTTTAACGGCGAAAGTGTACACCCAACTTCCCCTTTTCAGCTCTGTGTTCTAGATATTTTAAATTGTATATTAAACCAGACTCCGTATTAAAGGATATTGTTAGTGGTTTATGGGCTAACATAAACCCGTAGTTAACCATAGGCCTACAGAGCTGAACCTGAGGGCACGGTTGCTACATTTAGGTGATGTCATTTGCAAACATGGTATTAGCTTTCATTGCTAGGCTTACTAGGGTTAGTTGTATCTGTCAGCAATGCCAGATCAGAGGCATCAGCTGAACAGAATAGAGAATTGTCTGAAGGACAATTAGACAGTGGATGCTCACCAACTTTCTTCTGAAAAACCTCGATAAGACAGAAGCTCTCGTACTTGGGCCTCAAGCAGCCAGGCATAAGCTGGCTGACTGAATAACTCTGGATAGCCTTTCTATTTCACCAAATATTGAAGTAAATTGAAGTAAAGGATCATTGATACAAGACTCTCATTCAATTCACATGTAGATTAGAAATATATCACCTTAGAAATATTGCAAAAATACAAACATCAATGCACAATGCAGAAAAGTTGGTCCATGCATTTATTACATCAAGGTTAGATTACAATGCATTACTGCAATCACTGCACTGGTTACCCATCAAATTTAGGATTGACTACAAAATCCTACTTTTGACCTATAAAGCTCTAAATGGTCTCGCCCCGCAGTACCTGAGTGAACTTTTAGTTCTTTACGACCCACCACGCCCCCTTCGATCAATGGGTGCGGGGTCACTACTGGTACCAAAAGTACAGAAGGTCACAGCTGGGAGCACATCTGTTTTCTCTGGCCTTCTGTTAGTCCCAGACACAGTGTCAATTATTAAGTCTCTTTTATCACACAGTCACCCTGTCCTAGTCAGGGTAGCGGGCCACTGTAGCACCAATATACCGCTATTACCACATATTTCAGTATCGGTCGTACAGTGCAACCGTCTGTCGCTGCTTCTGTTTGTTTTTCTCCGAGACACGGAATCAAGCGCCCAGACTACTGGCAGACCCCAGTGAAGAGACCAGCAAAAAAATCCTGGTTCCTGACAACTGCTAAATGAGGACTCAGCACAAAATGAACCAGAGGGTCACCACAGCCACCACCACCGTAACTACAGCTTCAGGGATCTTCAAGTGGACCAGTAACATCATAATGGACACGTAATCTACACCATGACACTGGACTACACTGTGGACTTCTCCACCTCTACAACTGTAGGACTTTTACTCTTATTGGACAATCCCAAACCCGGCACTGACACCATTTGCAGGCTCTATCCTCTCTTTATCACTCCTTCCCAAAGTTTTTTCTTTTTTCTCTCTCCTACTGTTTTTCCTTGTGTGCAGAAGGGTCAAGTGTGGGGGGTGTCAACTGTAGGGCCTGTCAAAGCCCATTGAGACATACTGTATGTGATTTTGGGCTATATCAGAAATAAATGTTGTTGTGTTAGCCCACATTATTTAAATTATTTTTTTCTGTTCTGTCCCTCAGCAAGACACTTGACCTTGAGTGCTCCAGAATGACTGTCCCTGTAGCTGCTCTGGATAAGGAAGTCTGTTAAATGCCAAAAATTTAAAGAATATTTTCACTTCACAAAAAAAAAATAATAATAATAATTTGTTTTAATTGCACAGATAAATTAATTATTTCTATTGACATTGATGAGTGACTTGAGCTTGATGTAGTTATCTGCAGATGAACTGTACATTACAAACGTATTAGTACTGCACCCTGCAATACCAAACACTGTGTTGTTGTGTTATGATGACCCTATCATTTCATATCACTACTACTGCCATTATTGTCATAGCATATCA
Organism: Denticeps clupeoides; assembly: GCF_900700375.1. Lineage (NCBI taxonomy): Eukaryota > Metazoa > Chordata > Actinopteri > Clupeiformes > Denticipitidae > Denticeps > Denticeps clupeoides. The sequence goes on along the minus strand of NC_041724.1, from coordinate 19,646,160 downwards.
AACACCACACACACACGTTATACTAAATACATCCACACACAGATATGCGGTCATATTGCTTCTCTGCCTGGATTGTGTAGTTTGTCTCAACCTGCACTATTTTATGGGTCAGTGCACAATATCCTTTGTCATGTTTTTGTGTTCTTCCATATGCTTACTGGGAATCTCTGGGGAAAAGCAGGGAGAACCTAAACAGACCCGCAGGCATGTGGCGAGTGGCAGAACTCAAGACTACACACATAAGGAGGTCAGTTCACAAAAGAACGTCATAGCTGCGAATGGGCGGCTGCATAGCGCCTTTTATCTGCCGTCCTGATCGGGCACAGGTGAGTCCCCAGGTGCCATCAGTCCTGACATGAACAGGCATCATCTGTGGATGATTTAGGGCCCACATCTGAACATTTAGATTGTCAGGATTGGCTTCAGCTGGACACATCACCTGTGGCAGACTGTGGATAATAGACACCGTGGTTCCACCGCTTTAGTGAACTCTATAATGGACCCTGCAGCTGTTTTAGTAGTTTTGAGTTCTGGAAATCGCCACACGCCTGCAGGTTAGCTTGTTGTTTGTCCATTTTTGGACATCGAGCCTGGTTTTGTTTCTGTTTGTAAATTAAAATCCCGTTCCCATCATATCCCGTCTCTGCGCTTCCTTCCTTCCTTCCTTCCTTCGTCAGTTCATAGAAGCGACATCCTTTTTTTTTTTCCTTTTCTTTTCTTTTGTCTACTGACAATTCTTTACTTTTTCATTTCCTTTTTTCTACTGATAATCTTTTTGTCTATAATTTTCTGACTGTGTACAAACACACACACAAATGCTCTAGCACTTCGTGCTGGATGTCCCTTACATGTTACATATATTATGGAGTGCTTTGCACTTGCAGTTAAAATAAGGCCCTTAATGCATTGGGACCAAAGTTACAAATTTGTGCCTAGTGCCAAGTTCATTTGCAAGCTTATTTATCTGAACCTCCTTCCATCCTCCTACATCCCACCGTTGTGCGAATTACATGAAGGTGACGTTAGCAATCCACCGAGCACCCAGCGCATTCTGGGATTCGATATTTTTTGGCTTATTTTCCCACTACTAGTGCCAAAATACAGCCCTGTGTGTCATTATCACACTCAAATTGGGTGGTTTTTCATCACTGTTGCCTTTATTCAAAGCTGAAAAGCTTCTCAACTAACATCAGTTTTAATCTAAACATAGATGAAGATTTAACTTAAAGCTTTTTTGCTTTAGTAGGAGAATATTATGAGGCTGACCTTTTAGACAGGCTTAACCTTTAAAAATGCCTGAGAGAGTTTTAGCTCGAGTGAGCGAGTAAGCGCAATCGTTATGGCCACATTCTTGAGACATGAATACATTTCCCATCTGCAGTGACCTCCACCACTTCCTTATAATCCATTTTTCTAAATAAATTGTACATCCATCTAAACTGCCTAATTCTGAATGCTGATATTTTTATTGGACTTTATTAAAAACTGATCATTTTAGCTGGGTTTAGAATCAGGTCTGTAGATAGAGTCTCTATCTTCAGTGTGAGGAGTAATGTGGAGTGACGTACATCTGTGCAATCTGTGCCAGGCTGCTGTTGATCCAGTCTCAGCCTCTGCAGCAGCTCACTCTCACGCCAGCAAAATAAGTACGTTCTGTTACTGCGTTCCAGTCAGCACGAAATGGAAGCGGAACATACACATGAGCATGAAATAATTGCTTCTGTCCAGCTGAATTAAATCAGTGGATTCTGAGCACTTACCCTTAAGGATGTGAAATTTTATGAAAATTTGATGATTCTGGGAGAACGATTGGCAAAAGCTCAGTCACTTTGTAGCTGAAGAAGAAGAAGAAAAATAAATCGTGCAGGAAAAAGGAACTTCTTACACAGATATTGAATTGTACTGTAGCCTGTCACCATAAAAACACATTGCAGATCATAATTTATATATACATCCTGGTCCCGGATGTTGGCATTACATTACGCTATTACTGATCAGAAATAGACAAATTATCAAAGACAATAAGCAGTTCAGCAGCGCTGTTGTCTGAGAATGGTGGGATCCATCCAGATGTGGATGGGAGAGCGATCTCTGGATATTACTGTGTAGCTGTCATCTGAGCCAAGTAGATGACACGTCACCCCTGCTGTCTGCTAAAGCAGTGGCATGCAGGGCTATGCGAATACTCCAATCAAACCCGGGATGCATTGCAATGTCAGAATTATCGCTGATGCTCTATGTCTGAATGTGTTCGTTTGGAATAAGGAATGTATTCAAGTGATCATTCACTATACCCCTTACGATCATTATACCTCATTATACCCCTTACGGGCGGAGAAAGCAACATGCGAGTTGCAATGCATCTAGAAAGACTGACGCGTGAGATGAGTCAATAATTATAAAGATAATGCAGAGCATTTGGAAATTCTCATTTGAGGCTAGCATCTCTCTGTCTCTGGTTTTGTGATCCATGGTTTACATATATCCATATATTCTTGTCCCAATTATTTAGGACTGAGCTGGAAGGTGATTTGTCTAATTATATGACTTTTGCATAGCACTATTTCCTTTTGATAAAAATTTTATTTAAAAATATGAAATTCACTGTGAAGCTTTAGCCCTGTAATCGAGGAATGGAGATCCCCCTGTGCTGGACAGCTGAAACAAGCAAACATCCCTATATATAATGGAAATAAATAAACCTTATGAATCGCCAATTAACTGCAGATCTTGTAGCCCTGGACCCCACCATTTATCAGGCTCCAGTTCTACCTTCCAGGCTGGAGTTCCTGATTCATCGTATACACATGTTGTTGTAACCACTGTGAAGAATGTAGCTACCCTTATAGCAGATATGACATGGAAGATCAAGCTCAGGTGATTCATCTAGGGGACCAGTGTCTAGGTTCATGGAGGTAAATGCTGTGCTATCTGATAGTCAGAGGAAAAAGATGCACAGACCAGGGGAGACATTTGAACTTACTATTGTATTTAAATGCGGAATAGGAACAGCCGGCATTCACAATATTAAAAAAAAACACACAAAATTCTCTCTTATAAAATAATATTTCACTCGTAATTTCCAATGATGATAAAGTCTCTCTCTTTTGTCTTCTTCTCAAGTTGAGTTGTGGTCAACAAAGATGCAACAGTGCTGGGTTCAGTTCAGATGTGTCTTCTCAGTCAGTGCGTTTTTGTCAGTAGGTGCAGGTAACAGTCAAAGTCAATGATTTCAGATCAAGTCCTACCACACCGGTGACTTGTATGATGGAGAAGGAATGGAGAAGTTCCCTCTCAGATTGGTGAAGAACATCCACATTCCCAGTGGCTCGCCATCCCCCTCGTTAAGGAAAAATCCAGCTTTCAATTCTGAAGTCCAAAAAAAAAACTAAACTACATAACAACATACAACTTTATTATTTCAGGCTTAACTTTAAATCATTATGGCCATATCTCTGTAAAATTCTTGATTTCTCTAAATGAAATAATTTTCCAAATTACATAGCATGGAATACTACTTTTTCTTCCATATCCTTCTATGAAGTGTTTTATTCTATGATAAACTAAAACACGTGGTAATTTATTTATTACCCATGAAATTATGATTATTTACTCTTTTTATATTTCAAGTGATATTATCCAATTAATATTTAACTTTATGAAGTAAATTATCATTCAAAATGAAATACTTCGGTATTCCTCAAGGAACGATTATATTAAACTCAAGTCACAGAACATTAATGATGTGAACTGTTTTACTGTAAAAATAACAGTCAGTATCAGTTCACATTAAGTGGCGCTCGCAGCAAACACACACACACACACACACACACACACACACACACACACACACACACACACAAGGCGCCATGTAAGCAACCGCAGACGATCACGGCTTCTGGGGTGTTTCTATTAATACGGCTTCTGGGGTGTTTCTATTAACACGGGTTCTGGTGGCCTAGTGGTTAAGGAAGCGGCCCCGTAATCAGAAGGTGTTTCTATTAACACGGCTTCTGGGGTGTTTCTATTAACACGGGTTCTGGGGTATGTCTATTAACACGGGTTCTGGGGTGTTTCTATTAACACGGGTTCTGGTGGCCTAGCGGTTAAGGAAGCGGCCCCGTAATCAGAAGGTTGCCGGTTTGAATCCTGATTTGCCAAGGTGCCACTGAGGTGCCACTGAGCAAAGCACCGTCCCCACACACTGCTCCCCGGGCGCCTGACATGGCTGCCCACTGCTCACTCAGGGTGATGGGTTAAATGCAGAGGACAAAATTCACTGTGTGCACTGTGTGCTGTGCTGCTGTGTATTACGTGTGACAATCACTACACTTTCACTTTCTGCGGTATGTCTATTAACACGGCTTCTGGGGTGTTTCTATTAACACGGGTTCTGGGGTGTTTCTATTAACACGGGTTCTGGGGTGTTTGAATTAACACGGGTTCTGGGGTGTTTCTATTAACACGGGTTCTGGGGTATGTCTATTAACACGGGTTCTGGGGTATGTCTATTAACACGGGTTCTGGGGTATGTCTATTAACACGGGTTCTGGGGTATGTCTATTAACACGGGTTCTGGGGTATGTCTATTCACACGGGTTCTGGGGTGTTTCTATTCATACGGGTTCTGGGGTGTTTCTATTAACACGGGTTCTGGGGTGTTTCTATTAACACGGGTTCTGGGGTGTTTCTATTAACACGGGTTCTGGGGTGTTTGAATTAACATGGCTTCTGGGGCGTTTCAATTAATACGGCTTCTGGGGTGTTTGAATTAACACGGGTTCTGGGGTATGTCTATTAACACGGGTTCTGGGGTGTTTCTATTAACATGGCTTCTGGGGCGTTTCAATTAATACGGCTTCTGGGGTGTTTGAATTAACACGGGTTCTGGGGTATGTCTATTAACACGGGTTCTGGGGTGTTTCTATTAACACGGGTTCTGGTGGCCTAGCGGTTAAGGAAGCGGCCCCGTAATCAGAAGGTTGCCGGTTCGAATCCCGATCCGCCATGGTGCCACTGAGGTGCCACTGAGCAAAGCACCGTCCCCACACACTGCTCCCCGGGCGCCTGACATGGTGCCCACTGCTCACTCAGGGTGATGGGTTAAATGCAGAGGACAAATTTCACTGTGTGCACTGTGTGCTGTGCTGCTGTGTATTACGTGTGACAATCACTTCACTTTCACTTTCTGCGGTATGTCTATTAACACGGCTTCTGGGGTGTTTCTATTAACACGGGTTCTGGGGTGTTTCTATTAACACGGGTTCTGGGGTATGTCTATTAACACGGGTTCTGGGGTATGTCTATTCACACGGGTTCTGGGGTATGTCTATTAACACGGGTTCTGGGGTATGTCTATTAACACGGGTTCTGGGGTGTTTCTATTCATACGGGTTCTGGGGTGTTTCTATTAACACGGGTTCTGGGGTGTTTCTATTAACACGGCTTCTGGGGTGTTTCTATTAACACGGGTTCTGGGGTGTTTCTATTAACACGGGTTCTGGGGTGTTTGAATTAACACGGGTTCTGGGGTGTTTCTATTAACATGGCTTCTGGGGCGTTTCAATTAATACGGCTTCTGGGGTGTTTGAATTAACACGGGTTCTGGGGTATGTCTATTAACACGGGTTCTGGGGTGTTTCAATTAACACGGGTTCTGGGGTGTTTCTATTAACACGGGTTCTGGGGTATGTCTATTAACACGGGTTCTGGGGTATGTCTATTAACACGGGTTCTGGGGTGTTTCTATTCACACGGGTTCTGGGGTGTTTCTATTAACACGGGTTCTGGGGTATGTCTATTAACACGGGTTCTGGGGTGTTTCTATTCACACGGGTTCTGGGGTATGTCTATTAACACGGGTTCTGGGGTGTTTGAATTAACACGGGTTCTGGGGTGTTTCTATTAACACGGGTTCTGGGGTATGTCTATTAACACGGGTTCTGGGGTATGTCTATTAACACGGGTTCTGGGGTATGTCTATTCACACGGGTTTTGGGGTGTTTCTATTAACACGGGTTCTGGGGTATGTCTATTAACACGGCTTCTGGGGTGTTTCTATTAACACGGGTTCTGGGGTGTTTCTATTAACACGGGTTCTGGGGTATGTCTATTAACACGGCTTCTGGGGTGTTTCTATTAACACGGGTTCTGGGGTGTTTCTATTAACACGGGTTCTGGGGTGTTTGAATTAACACGGGTTCTGGGGTGTTTCTATTAACATGGGTTCTGGGGTATGTCCATTAACACGGGTTCTGGGGTGTTTCTATTAACATGGGTTCTGGGGTATGTCCATTAACACGGGTTCTGGGGTGTTTCTATTAACATGGGTTCTGGGGTGTTTCTATTAACACGGCTTCTGGGGCGTTTCAATTAATACGGCTTCTGGGGTGTTTGAATTAACACGGGTTCTGGGGTATGTCTATTAACACGGGTTCTGGGGTGTTTCAATTAACACGGGTTCTGGGGTGTTTCAATTAACACGGGTTCTGGGGTGTTTCTATTAACATGGGTTCTGGGGTGTTTCTATTAACACAGTTTTTCGGGGTATTTCTATTAACACTTTTTTTTGGAGTTTTGGAGTTAAAATCACTTTTTTCCACAATCATTTGTCTCTCTCTCTCTCTCTCTCTCGTTCGTGCGCGCTCCTCATGGTGCTGGGTTCTGCTGACTAACTTGCTAACAAAAAATGAGGGCGGGACTTGCTCCTCTTCTGCAATGGTGTTACAGTACTGAGTGGCCTGACCAATAGCAAATAAACACAACTTGACAGGCACCCAAATAACTTTAAATAATCATAGTTTGGTTTACCATGAACTGATAAGAACAAAAAAATAATTACTTTGCATGAATTACACCATCCCTAAATGAAATGAGGGACTTTCTACAGGGTTTCCATTGTCGTGTGTATAAATACATTTTCTTTGTGTCTAGTCTTCATTCAATCATTGTATTTAAATGTCCATGTGTTTTGCTGCTTTGTAAATCCCCTGTTTTTGTGGGTCATGCGAATGAGTCCAATTTCTCTGCACTATCATCATCTTATATGAATCCATTAAACACATATAACTCCCTCTCTGAATCAATGCCATTTGGTTGAACCTTAGCTCTGCCACTTACCCAGCACAGAGAATTATTCACAATTCCCCCAAGACATTTGCCATCCATTAATTGTGTTAGTTTGTGCCTAGCCAGCTGGTCCAATGACAAGGAACACCTCTTCCTGGATATGACAGGAGCTGTACATCAGTAAAATGAGTTGCCTTTCCTTGGCTGATCCGAGTGCTTAATATTGTGAACAGACCTCAACTCTATTACAAACCTATTCACGCTATTACCCCAGACTTAGTACAAAGTACATGAAACCCAATTGTGTTAAGGCACAAAAGAGTGGGTGAGTATCAAGGCCATTTCTAGACAGGCCTCTACCTGACCTGTCCCACCTGAAGGCTGAAGGCTGGTCACTGAGGCACACAAACAACCTGACCACGATAAGCTGGACACAACCTCACAATGGGTGACAAATATCAAATTTGATATTCTTACTACATTTACATTTACGGTATTTATCAGACGCCCTTATCCAGAGCGACTTACAATCAGTAAGTGATTACTTACAATCAGGGACAGTCTCCCAGGAGCAATTTAGGGTTAAGTGTCTTGCTCAGGGACACAATGGTAGTAACTGGGGTTTGAACCCGGGTCTTCTGGTTCATAGGCGAGTGTGTTACCCACTAGGCTACTACCACCCTTACTACCAGCCAATTGTGGGTCATGGGCTGGTCGGGGGGGAAATCCGAGATCGCATATCATGTACACTGTAGGATGCACGAAGCATATCCATTTCTTGCATAATGTGTTGGAAAAATCTCTGGTCTTTTTTTTAACACCTTAAAGTCTTGTGTACACGTATGGTGGAACGGTTCACCACCTCCATTAAATAAATAAATCATCACTGAATTATGTGATTTGATCAATTTTTGCTATTTCAAATGAAAAGACTACACAGAACCTTCTCTGATCTATTACTAAGGCTGCTGGAAACAATAACACAGGGCTAGATAATAACACAGGTTTAATGTATTCAACACACAGCCCACAATATTATAAAATGCAATAATGCACACAGTTTGACCCCTATTATATAAGCCCTCTGCCATTCAGACTTACACCTTAGTCAGATTAACATTTTTGCATTATGTCATTATCATTGTGTCACAAAAATGGATGATGGCAATGAGGATTTATTTTGACTGGCATGCCAGTTCGTTAGCATTATTCACCTTGCCAAACGATGCTGGTTTTTACAGTAAGTAATTAACCCTGAGAAGGCCATGACTAGTTTCTGTTCTGAATTTTTGGTCAACAATATTTATTCCACAAATCTATTTATGATTCTAATATAGAGCCACTTTGATATATGCTATTTGGACTGATATTCCATTATTCTGAATCTGTGCAATCTGCTGAGTAAATACCAGTGATGTTCATTTGTGTAAGAGCAGAAAAAGATGTGAATTTAAATGGTACGTGCTCATTGGTCCATTTATGACGTTAGTAATCATTTCAAAACTGATTAAACTGGGCTTTTGTCAGCCTGGATGCACCTAACTGGGGAAATAATGTGGAAACCATGCTCAACCCTGTCACTCACACAGTTTACAAAGTTGTGCAGCAGTAATTGGACTGTCATTTCAGGAAGGGTGGCATCACAATCGGGGAAGATGAGGTGGTCACCCCCAGGCACTCACTCTCGCACTCTTCACATTTGAAGTTAGGAGGCCAACAATATGATGCAGATGGGCAGCCGCATGTTCTCCCTGCAGTCTTTCCCAGGCTGGCTTGCATTAACGGTTAAGGTTAAGATGAGAAAGAAAGTTTGTGGATTCAATAATGCCCTTGAGATCAAACAAGAAATTGACTTGATGAAAGTTTCTGAGCATGAGAGTGCAGACTGGTGTCTGGGAAAAAAAGAGAAAAACTCTGTGCTTTACCTCACATTAGTATCTTACATTAGAAACGTTGCTTTGCAATAATCTTACCCGGAAGTTGACAGGACTGCAGATGCTCCAAATGCTTAAAGCGCCCGGAGGAACAGGGAGTCTCAAGTCCTGATATCCCCCAAGAGTGTAATGCAGTAGATGTATGAGTATTAGTGGCGGTAATGCAATATAAAACAAGCAATGAAATGAATCTTATCTGGGGATACCTGAAAATATAACTTCTTTTTCTTTCTCTTTAGTGTTTAAAGCAGTAAACAGTGCCCCATGGCAAAGATTTATTTATTAAGTGCATTTGTTCTGGTTTTACCACAAAGCTCTGTGTTACGATGCCTCAGCAAGGCAGCAATTCTGTTGGTCAAGAACATCAGCAGTGTCTAAAATGGATCAAATGAATGGACATCCCTTTAAAATCCATGCAGTCATGGCCATCATAATGTTGAACAGAAGTGTGAGGTGCTGCATTTGTCTCAGAGGAGAAGTTCTCCACTGCTGATGTCCCCACTTGCGTTGCATATTCTTCTGAAGAATAAACATGAGGAGGTAAGCACTGGTTGCACATCTCGCTTTGGGGCTGCAAGGCTGTTATGGCGGTACCCCTCAAATCACACGATTGGACTGTGTCACCACTATGAGACCTAATGGAATCTGAGAAATTACCATGTCAATAAAAACAGGAATGCAGACTTCAGTAATTGTACATTACACTTATTTGCAAAATTCCTTGAGTTCTGTGGCCCATCTGCCTGTTTTCGAATCTGATGTCATGATTGCTGTGCCTTTTTGTATTGCCGGTTGGCTTTAGCCAGGCTGGATCTGATGTGAAGTGCGGCTTTTCCTTCCTTTACAACTGACTCTCTCTCTGATTTGGGCAACAGCCTCTCTGCAACTGAAGGGCTTATCAGCACAGAACATCTGGACATGAGTGATGGGTCTTCAATCCCCCCGTTCCCATACCCCAAATGTGGCAACACGCCTTCTACAAACAAATTTGTTATGCTGCAGATTTTTCAGTCCCCGAGTAATGTCTCATTCAATCAAAGCCAGTTTTGGTGATTGCTCACTGTGTTACCTCAATATGGCGGCATGTGAATGGCTGGGAGCTCTTATGCATCAATGGAAGCAATCAGATGTGGGCTCTTGGTGCCTTCTGTGGTTTTGTGTTCATCCTCTACATCTTCCAAAATTTAATGGCAAAAATTCTAGCCGGGAAACATTCATTCAGACAGACCTGGAAGACTGGAAGCAACAGCAGTTTATAGGAAGAAAAAAATCTGAATTAGCTGTAAGCAAAACCTTCCAGGAGTTTTCCACAAGACATTTTTAAAATGTTTTTTTAATTTGAACAAAATCTGTAGGTTGAGTTATTAATAATAACTTTAATTTACACAAACCCAAGGTTGCTTTAGATATAGAATAAAGATGAACACACTTAACACAAAGTGGGACGCTTTCATTGTGCTTGTTTCATTGTGCTTGTTATACAAGAAAAGACATCAAAAGTGCACAACCAATCACATGAAGATTAACAGAACTCATGACCAACAAAGGCTTGAGTTGTGTCCCTAAAATAATTATGACATAAAAAGTATGATCTTTCATATCTTTATTGAGAACAACCATAAAAAACAGATTTAGTATACCTGGCTTGTTAGAAAAATGAGTTTGGAGGTGTGGACCCGAGCAATTTTGACTGATAAAATCCACTCAAACATTTTGAAAACGTGGCCCAATGGATAAGGCGTCTGACTTCGGATCAGAATATTGAGGGTTTTCTTTACGGGGCAGTGGTGGCCTAGCGGTTATGGAAGTGGCCTCGTAAACAGAGAAGGTTGCCGGTTTAAATCCCAATCCGCCAAGGTGCCACTGAGGTGCCACTGAGCAAAGCACCATGATGGCTGATGGGTTAAAAGCAGAGGACAAATTTCACTATGTGCACTGTGTGCTGTGCTGTGTATCACAATGACAATCACTTCACTTTCACTTAAGTTTGCACAGGACAGGATGTTGGCCTTGGACGGCCAGGTCTGTAAGGCAGGTTGAATTGGAATGATGGTTGAGATGGTGCATATACCAGATATACACTAGGTTCTTGTGGTCCATTAGGTTGATATACAGATGTCCTGCCCTCTCCAGCCAATTTCTCCATTCCTCCAGAGGCATCTTCATTGCCAGAAGCTCTTGATTCCTTAATTGTACGTGACATGAAATTCACTCTTCTCCAACTTCACATACAGGCAGTTAGGCAGTAGGCGTTCCAAGACCATGCGGACATGCGGTTTCATGATCGGGTGGAAAGACAAGGAAGTCATTCAGGAAGTTCCTAATCACGTCATTCACAAGTTCCTGGAAGGTGGCGGAGCTGTTTGATAATTCAAAGATGTCCACTCAGGGTGATGACATCCATTTCACATTCATCCCCTTCTCTGACTGACCAGGTGACTGGCGTTTCTCAGGTCCAGCTTTATAAAGATGTGGAGATAAAGGGTAAAGCTTCTTTTTGGTTATGTCATTGAAGTGCCAGTTCCCTGGGGACGAGGGGATTTGGTAGACAGGGGGACCAGACAACCTTCGCCCCACTGCAGGATCTGGATCTGTGGCTCGTGCCGTGCCCAGTACTGGAGAGTCATGGGGATGCCATTGAGGAAGAATGAAGCGGTGTCTTCATGTGACACTCCAGTTCGGAGTCAAATCTTTTGACTTTTTTAGTTTCGACTGGGTGTATCAATAAATATCCTTATTAAACTTAGTGGACATTGTTATTTCAGAGTCAAATACTTTATAAACAACAAACAATTGTTTTTAATAACCATTTTCATGGACAAATCAAGAGTGTTTAATTCCATAAGGGGAGGTAGTAATTTTACCTTCAACTGTAGGGGAGAGTAAATACGGTACTTAACAGGAGGAAACCAGAAAACAACGTTCCTGTAGTCCAGTCTAGATGTACTCATTTCCCTGCATCAGAAACGGGGAGAAACTTCCTAATCGCAGCTATATTTAGGTACGCTATCCTGGACAATCAGCACAGTGAAATGTGTCCTCTGTATTTAACCATCACCCTTGGTGAGCAGTGAACAGCAATATCAGGTGCCCAGGGTGTGGGGACGGTGCTTTGCTCCGTGGCCACCACTGCCCATCAATCAGTCAAATAACAGATCAGCGTCAACGGTCACAACCTTAAGTGGGACAAAATTGGTCTGTAATTGTCAGGATTGGCTCCAGGTGATGGCTACGGCTTAAAAAGCCTCTGACTCCGCCCCTCTGCAGGGACTGCATTTATTCTCCTCTGTTTTGTGAACTTGACCTGGCAACTGTTCTTTGTTGATTTGAGTTCTGGCAATCGCCGCACGCCTGCGGGTTTTTGCACTGTTTACGGCCATCGAGCCTGGTTTTCCCAGAACGTCCCGACTCTGCGCTTCATCTCGCTATCGTGACAGTAATTTCCTATTTTTACCCTGGATTAAGGGTAAATTCTTTAGTAGCGGTTTTATAACAGCTGTTTTAAAAGATATAGCAACAGTTTATTAAGCTCAAAAGTGATTAACATAAAGTGGGTGATATCATCAGGTTAAAGGGTTATTTAAGGAGTTCAGGGAAAAGTTCCATCAGGAAAATCAACCATTGTTACTGTCAGATCAGTTAAGTCCATAAGTTATCTTCATCAACTGGAGTATTTGCTAAAATGGTCTTATCTGATTTTTCATAGTGTCAGAATAATCCATGAAAGTGCAGTTGTTGGCTATGGTGAACTGTCGTTAGCTCTGGTTAATTTAGCAATGGTGTGTTTTCCTTATTTTCTTCTACCAAGTAACACAGATATTCATATCTATCACTAGAAAGAGCGTCTGAAAATCAGCTTGGAAATCATTCACCACAAATTTGGACGAGAAATTAGAAACATCTTCTGCCCAGGGTGGTAGTGGGGCAGTGGTGGCCTGGCGGTTAAGGAAGCGGCCCCGTAATCAGAAGGTTGCTGGTTCGAATCCCGATCTGCCAAGGTGCCGCTGAGGTGCCACTGAGCAAAGCACCGTCCCCACACACTGCTCCCCGGGCGCCTGTCATGGCTGCCCACTGCTCACTCAGGGTGATGGGTTATGAACCAGGAGACCAAGGTTCAAATCCCACTTACTACCATTGTGTCCCTGAGCAAGACACTTAACCCTAAGTTGCTCCAGGGGGACTGTCCCTGTAACTACTGATTGTAAGTCGCTCTGATAAATGCTGTAAATGTAAATCTTCTAGAAAAGCAGAGTAATGACCTGATGTTCTGTAGATAATGCACAGAACTAGTTGATTATCTGAATAATATCTAGTGCCAGTACTACAGATGTGTCTGATGCATCACATGAATCATTTATCCACAGAGACCAATGTCCAGAAAAACAGGGCTTTTTCCACAACTCTCCAGAGACAAAACAGAAATCACGCCACTGGGGGGCGCTCTATATATGGATCCCTATGGGATGACTTTTGTATTTTATAATGTTTTATGTGCAGATCTACTCCAGTTTTAATGGTCCCCTGACATGAAAATGTGACTGTGAGATGATTTAACATTAATATGAGTTCCCAGAGTGGTCCTGCTGTGGTCCTGCAGTGGCTAGAAATGGTGACCGGTGTAAAGAGTGGTTTGGCCATTCTGCTCTGCTGTTCAGAGAAATTGGCCCCTTATGACGTCATACAGAATTTCACACACCTTCTCTTAAAAATTGGCTCTACCGACCATCATGCCTTGCAAACAAGCGAAGTATTGAAATGCCGACAGGACATCCTGTCTTCACCAAACATTGTGGTTTCTGCGAACGCCCCCTCAACGTCTATAGGCTTCGTCCCACCTCTGTCCTCCTCATTATCCTTTAAAGCTACAGACACCTGAAGCACTGCATCCTGGGAAACCATATTGTGGGACTGGATTCTGCACCAAGGCTGAATTTCAGAAAGGGACTTTAGATACAGTAGAGAACCATAAGACCGATATAAAAGTGAAAAATGTCATGGGACCTTTAACTTAAGTTTAGCAATTACAATGATATATACTTAAATTATAACACTTTCTCATTAAATCTGTAATACATTTAATTATACTAAAATATACAGAAAAATATGACAGGTTGGAGTCCAAAAATGATTTTTGTCCACTGATATGTTAATATTTTTGATTGAGGTAATGTTCAAGATTTTATACTATAAACGGGCAATTTCCAATATTCTCTGAAGTCTATTTCAGATGGCTGAAATCTCTGTAGAGTTGCAGTAATTTCAGATGTATTTTTATGTTCTAAAATTAGACCTATAGCCCCTGCAGATGCAGTGATATTCTCTGTTTGTCATTTCAAAGAAAGTTTTTCCAAATGTAAAGTAGAGAAAATCTATAGAATTTTCTGGAATAAATTGGTTAATTTAGTTCCTGTGATCGATATCTGATGTGTAAAAAATTTACAAAGCAACTGCTAAGAGATTCATTAGATTTAGTTCAAGTGGTGGCCTAGCGGATAAGAAAACAGACGTGTGATCAATAGGTTGAGGGTTCAAATGTCGAAACACCAAGGTGCCACCGAGGTGCCACTCAGTAAAGCACCGTCCCCACACACTGCTCCCCGGACACCTGTCATGGTGCCCACTGCTCACCAAGGGTGATGGTTAAATACAGAGGACACATTTCACACTGTGCTGCAGTGTTTCACAATGACAATCACATTACTTTTACTTTTCATTTTTACATGGTTGGCTTAATTATAATTTGTGGGAACTAACTTGGCGGTAACAGTATAAGCTGCCATTACTGTACAAGCAGTGTTAAATAAGGAGTTTTCAGCTTTTTTAATGCTGTATTCTTTGCATTGTATGAGCACATTTCTGCTGATTTTTGCATTAGCTTCAGGCGGTCAGCATTTGTGACCCTTTCTGATGTCATGATGCTCCATGCTTTTAATTATCTGTCTATCTCTACAAATGTCCTTTTTGAGCTTGACAGATATCATTGACAGGCTCACACACACATACACAAAAAATGGCATTTTAACATTCCCAGCTAATCAGAACACCGTAGTGAAAATGAACACTTCGACCTTCACAATTACAGTATTAGTCGTTAGGGGAGTAAGTGGGCTTCTCAAATATCAGCAGTAACAGGCTGGCTTCAGTGATGGGAGAAAAAATCAATAGTGTGGCCATATGCTTCTCCCTCATCAACAAGGGAATAGTGTGTAGAGGGCCACAGGGTGACCACGGTAAAGTAATATCTACTGAGGATGACCGAGGATCGTTTCTTCCTAGCAGCCATTTGACAGCTGAAGATTATGAAAATTATGTACTTTATACATACAATTACAAAAACAACGACAATGTACCCAAACCTCTCCCGATTGGGTCAGATTTGAGGTTTTGATTGCAACCCCCCCCCCCCACCTCCTCCTTAGGGTAAAATGATATTTAAAGTAATTTCTTATGATTACAGAAAACAATGAATTATTTGCAAATCAATCTTAATGGCAGTTATCAGACACCCATATCCACAAAGATGTACAATTGGTAGTAACAGGGAGCAGCTCATGATTAAGTGTCTTGCTCGGGGGCACAGTGTAGTAAGTGGGGTTTGAACATGGGTCTTTGCAGTCTTCTTGTTCATAGGTGGAGATGTTACCCGCTAGGCTACTTCCACCCTGATCTGTATTTTCTTAGACATTATCAAGATGTACAGTACAGGCCAAAAGTTTGGACACCTTCTCATTCAACGTGTTTTCTTTATTTTCTTGACCATTTACGTTGGTAGATTCTCACTGAAGGCATCAGAACTATGAATGAACACATGTGGAGTTCTGTACTTAACAAAAAGTGGAGACCTGACCTCCACAGTCACCGGACCTGAACCCAGTCCAGATGGTTTGGGGTGAGCTGGACCCCAACAATTTCACCTTTTTTTTGTTAAGTACATAACTCCACATGTGTTCATTCATAGTTTTGATGCCTTCAGTGAGAATCTACCAACGTAAATGGTCATGAAGATAAAGAACACACCTTGAATGAGAAGGTGTCCAGACTTTTGGCCTGGACTGTATATTTTACAGTACCCCCCAACCACACATTGAGAAATTGCAAAACAAAAGACACGTGTACTTCTGTGTATTTCTGCTCATTTCGGAGCTGGTTGGTTTTGTGCAAGGTGGCCTCATCTGAGACTGAGACTTCGTTCCTGGTAATGATGCTGCATTGTTACTGGGCCAGTGCTCCCTGAGGGGCTATACGCTCAAGTTGTCACAAAAATTTATAGACTTTAATCAACCAGCAGAAAGGACTGGCCTTATTATTACCTCTGGGGTTACGATGAAGAGTACATTTATAATATGCGACTCTGAAACTATATATAATAGTAGAACAGAATAAAACTCGGATCATGGACAGTTCCTGCTTGTCCTGCGTGGAATAGTCCACATCTGTCCCCACCTCGTCGATAAGTCATCAGGGATCATGAATAAAAGCACCGTGGAACCGTCCCGAGAATGGAAGCCGTCTCCGACGGACCAATCAGACGCGCCCCTCGCAGCCCCGTCCCGCCCCCAGCCTCCTCCAGCCCGCAGCCCGCAGTCTCCTCCCGGATCTCCTGCTGTCCCCAGCCCGGGGACCAGACCCACGAAGATGGCACAGCGCGACCTGCTGCTCCTGCTCTGGATCGTCGCCGAGTCCCTGGCCGGCTTCCCCAACCAGATCAACATCGGTGAGCAGCGCTTCCACTTGAATTCGTATGAATCTGGGAAGAAAGTTGCAGGTTAAACCTGCGCGATGCTTCGGGTTTGCAGGCGGACTCTTCATGCGCTCCACCGTCCAGGAGCACAGCGCGTTCCGCTTCGCGGTGCAGCTCTACAACACCAACCAGAACATGTCCGAGAAGCCCTTCCACCTCAACTACAACGTGGACAACCTCGAGTCGTCCAACAGCTTCTCCGTGACCCACGCGTGTGAGTATCTCTCCGTTCCACACCTCGCTGATGCTGCGTGTGTGGATGGGTGTATTAGTTATGTGTGTAGGTGCTAGAAGACCCCGCTTACTACCACCGTGTCCCTGAGCAGGACACTTAACCCTGAGTGTCTCCAGGGGGGACTGTCCCTGTCACTACTGACTGTGAGAAGGATTCTTGTGAGAAGGGAGCGAGCAGCGGGGACGGTTGTGTTGAAATCGGGACTTTCACTCGGCAGAAGTTCCCGTTGCAGCACCCTGCGTGTGGTGTCTGTGTGGGGACGAAGTTGGACCTGCGGCTGAAACGTTACGTGTGGGTTGCTTGCATTTGTTGAAATGTGGAAGGTTCTATGGAAACGCTCAAGGAAAAGAAGAGTCGTGCCTGCTGTTCTTGCAGTTTCTGACTGATGTTCAGGCTGAGGGCCTTCAACCGCCCACGTCCATTCTCCTTTTTCTGCTCGAGACAAGGATGCACAATGTCAGCTTGGTAGAATACAAGCTTCATCACAAGCACAGAGATCATGAACCTCCATGAGGGGTCTGAGACCCTTAAACATGTGAACAGGTGAAAGAGGCCAGAATTCAGAATGGAATGAATGCTTTTAAGATCTGAGGAGACACTACGGCTCCACCGAAGCCTAACACAACGGGTCATGTTAGAATAGTGCTTTTCGACTGTTACATGACAGAATTCTGGACTGTTCTTCTGCAGAAACACATCTCATTTGATCGTTGGTTGTCTGGCGTTATTTAAAAAAATGCTTTTTCTCTCTGTACATAAATATATCATGGATATGGAGTCATAAATCCATCCAGGGACATATGAGTGTGCAAGAAAGGAAATAAAACAAAAATCATTACAACACCAACATGCCGTTGGCCTTCAGTTTCTCCCCATTTTGGGGTTATTTTATGAAGCTTATCCCAGTCCGGATGGTAGCGAAGTTGGGAAGAAGACACACAGGTCCATGTAGAAATGTCAAATAACTGAGCGATGCCATGCTACACGAATGATAACCGCAGTATAGACATAACATTATTCCATGAACTAAATCTGAAAGAAATTCAGCAGGGTTATAGTAGCCCCACTTACTACCATTGCTTCCCAGAGCACGACACTTAACCCTGGATAAGGGCGTCTGATAAATGCCGTAAACGGAATATGAATGTAATTAGTATTGGCAAGATGTAAGCAGCAAAGCCCTTGAAAGCTTCTGCAGGCTTTCCTTGGATATTGTGAGGTTTTATCAGGGCCAGATGAATATGATGCTTGAAGAAATTCCTGATTTTCCAGCTGGATGCACCACAGACTGGATACTCTGGTGAAGCATACTTAGTCGTGTGTGGAGCTCAGCCGCCCTGTCCTGTCCATGGGACGTCTTTTTTAAAAAGGGTTAAACAGTAGAGGACAAAGGATTTGCTTGTGTCTCTGACAGCTGATGACATACATGGAATACAAATATAAATTACTGTTCAATAAATAAGTTGTTATAGATCTGAGCATTAATACATGTAATACATGAGGTTCTTCATTGATGAAAATGTTCATTAACAATCAAATATCAACAGATTAGAATTTATTGTTCCAAAATGTATACAATCCCCCCACTTATTTATTCAGTGGCTGCAGCATCTACTGTTGCCATGTTCTCTGGGTCCATTTGGTGGGTAGAATGTTAACTTGAATTGATTTCTCTGCATGCTTTTTGGTACCAGTGTAATAATTTCACTGTATTTGTATTGTTCTGCCTCTCTGGGTAGAATGATGCCATTACTGTGAAGGGAAGAATTGTGTTAGGATTAGAGGAATTCATATTCTTTTCATCCAGGTATTCCATGTTAGCCCCCACCGCCCTCTTATTACTGAATAGAATCATGTTTGTGGCTTTATTTCCATTTACCAAGTCAGGCTGGATAGGATAGGAGATTATAACAAAAAAAACTAATTTGATTATGTTAACTTTTGGAAAAGAAAAAGAATGAGTTGATCCATGTTTCGGGAAGCATTTGGCATTGTATTTGCTGGCTCATTGTATTTGCTGGGCCAGAACAGAGAGAGTTTATGCAATATAATGTCTTGCAGATGAACTTGGGGAGCATGTTCTGTCTATGGACGTATCCTTGTCTGTGGTGAAGGGGGCATGGTAAAGCATATCTGCCATTTTGATGATGTGCTATTTGCTGTGAAAGGGCTCTTGTTAAGCAGATTTCCACTACAGTGTACATTGCATCTTCAGAATAATAGCCACTTTCCATTTCTATCTGTGCAGATGCCATTTTAGATTTGCTCGTCCTTGGCCACTCGGAGAATGGGTAATGAATGGGTCAAGTTGTCTCAGCTCGGGCATGAAAAACTAACACTGCCCTTGGCTGCTTTGAATTCTTCATTGGACATTTGCTGGGAATTTTGCGGACTGGGATTTCATGCGCAGATGCAGCATGCATCAGTGGTCATGTTAACTGAAGAGTGTATTGTGACATCCGGAATGAACGGACGAAGAAGGGGCACATGCTTACTCCACAAAAATAGATCCAGCTCTGGCAGGGTTGATGAAAAGATGCTCTGGCTCTTTTTTATCACTGCATTGTTTAGAAATAAATCTCTTTATTTCATCCAATCTATAAAATTAAATTAAATTAAAACTCAGTAACGTCATTATGACTGCATTGCAGAGAGAATAATTATAACAAATTAGACAGGCAGAGCCCACAAATATCCAGTTAAGGGATCAGCACCACAGACACCACTCTGTTTTATTCACTAAATACATGCAATTAATGCAGGATAATAAATACATAGGTTCAGTGTCAGGACGCCCCAAAGTCTATTAATGGGTGAAATTAGAACAAACATAAAATATTGCTATATTAAAGCTTATCAAAGCTTTTATTAAATAATTTTCTGTAATTCATATCCATAAGCTGTAATGTGCAATAACAACACTGAGCAGGTTGCAGCACCCTGTAATCTCTATAAGAGAACTGCAGCAAAAGTCTGACGTATATGACTGGGTCCATCATCATTACACAAACCCATGTTTGGTCCACTTAAATATACAAATATTTTTTAAAGGAAATTTCAGGGCAATAACTACATTCAAAATGCAAGTTAAGTGTGTGTGTGTGTGTGTGTGTGTGTGTATATATATATATATATATATACATTTCAATGAAAATGTAAATTCTATTCATTCTATTCAACCAATGTTACGGACTGATGGGAATATTCTGGGATTTACTAAATCTTGTCCTGAGCCAGGTCTGGTTGGGTTCGTACTCAATTTTTGATCATTTTAGTCGGGTCTGGTTGGTCGGTCAGCAAACACAAACTTCTGGTTTATGGTACTGATTCGTTCTGTATGATTCGCAGCTTGTAAATTTTTTTCGGTGATATGTAAGTGTTGCATGTTGTAAACTTGTTTTGTTAAACGTCTTTTTCATGTGAAATGTTCGTTTGATTTGCAATTCTCTGGCATCATCGTCATGTGATGTGTTTTATGTATCGTGAGAGAGATGCAAAAATGGATAATGACGAGGTGAAACGGGGGTTTTATTTTCCTTCCCCTCTTAACCCAGCGCTTGTAGTGTGCGCGGAGAAAGCCGGGCTTTTAAACAGCTGAGCATTGCAAGATCTCACAGGGTCATGGCTGTACGGAAATGGCGCAGTAAAAAAGCTGACTGTGTGCCTGTCATTTATTTAAATGCACCGCACAGCGTAACAGTCATCTTGGGTCGGGCTTAGGCTGAATTCTGTCAGGCTCGGGCCGGGTCAGGCCTAATTACTAACAAAATACATGCAAATAATCATTTAATGCTTTTCATTTGTCTATGCGGGAAGGAATTTGGTTTGGGGGGTCCTGGCTTGCCTTGGACACAGGTAGGAGGGGGGAACCACTGCATTATGCCAACTGTCCCAGGCAGACTGTCTCAGTTTTTGTTCTCTTCCCAGTAGCAGTCTTAGATTTTGTAGCTCTTGCCTCTGCAAGTGGGACTCCAGTGGAGATGATCAGATGTTACCTGGGCTTCCACATCTTGGAGGACATGGTCTGAACACATTCAAACGGGAAAAACAGTGCCTGTACCACCACAGCTGAGAAAGTTCAGGGGGTCTCCCGCCATCCTGAAGACCTTCTACACTGGTGCTGTGGAGAGCATCCTGACACAGAACAGCTCACAGCTGTATCCAGTATTGCAAAGCTCTACAGAGAGTGATCCATGCAACCGAATTGCTGCTGCAGGTCACCTCTTCCATCTCTGCAGGATGTTGGACCAGGGCCATCAAGGTCTTTTTCAATACCTAAATTCAGGTGAAAGTCTCAGAAGAATCATGGCCTGGCACGAAAGACTCAGGAGTTTTTATTCTTAGGTCATATGGATGCTGAAGCTCATGCCACACCACCTCACATCCTGATCATCTCACCATGAATCATTGTGGTTTTTCATCCACCTTGCAGTCTGTGACTGTTATACTGGTTACTGCACAATCAATTCACAATACACTTTATTGGTTTTATCTCGGTCTTCTGGGTCCCCTAATACTGTATCTGACATCAGCCGTGGTGCAGAATTACAGCCACTTTCAGCGGGTCACACAATGACATTTCCCCAGGACGCGCCATTGCGGTGCCTGTAGCTGGAAATGAGGATAGAAGTTGGCGGAAATGGCGTCATTAACACTTTCTGTTTGCCGCAAACAGGAACATGTCAATGTTTTTCCAGAAAAAAAATGAATGAACCCACTGGTTCAGTAAAAAAATACATTTGTGCAAATTTTTCACCAAGCGACTGCAATGCTTCACTTTTTTTCAAGCCATAAAGGTCGGTGGAGTTCATTTTTTTTAGACGCATCTGGACAAATTCCAGATCTGACCGTCTGAGCTGCCACTCTTTGAACGGTGAAGCAGAATGACCAAACACTCTTTATACCCATCACCATTTCTAGCCACCGCAGGACCAGAGACAGGCCAAGGGAACTCGTATTAATGTCACATTTTTTTTATCTTCCTCATTCTGCTGGATACATCATTGTAGTATCCATAGCCACTATCTAGTGATGTCTGTGTTTTGTTCTCATTGAACATATATATTGGTTATCATTTTTAGTTTACTTAGTAGTCCCCTTTAATTCTAGAGTGGCTCATAATGCAATTCACTGCTTGTTGTATTGCTATTTGACCAATAAACATCTGGAATCTTCCACTCGCTCTAGTGAAGCCTGTGCACTGTAGATTTCAATGTCTTAACACTACTCAGTTATAATAAAGAAGATTTTACAGATGTAAAATTAACTATTAGAATGTGAGCAAAAATGAAGATGATTGCATTTAAATAAAATTCTATGATTACTTAGTTACTTAATTCATAATGTATCTTAATAATGTCTACAAAACCTATGTTATAATAGTGGTATAGCGGAAATCATGTGAGCACTCAGTGTGACTATAAAAATGCCTGTGAAGTGGACAGTGGCTTCTTATGCATTGTTGTGTGACCAATAGAAACAAAGCATTGAAGTCAGGTCAATTACTTCATAGTAATTAACAATTGAATTGAACTGTTTCATCCATTCTGTGAAACCACGGTACAGGCTACAGGCCTTCCATGGTGGAGAGGGGCGGAGAACCCTGACCAACCAACCAGAAAGTTCCTTACATTATTCAATGGTCTTCAATGTTAAATATTTTATTTAGCAGTGGTTTAATAACTGCATGACCTAAAGAATCATTATAATTTACTGTCATCGTGCAAGTTCGGGGACTTTAAGCGGGGTGGACAAGTCGTCGTGCGGGGAGAGGACACTGGACGAGCTGGGGAGGAGGAGTGGAGCTGCTTGGTCTGTGAGAGGGAGGCAGAAGGTGAGTGGACCAGTGGACTGTGTGGGGACCAGCGGGGAAGGAGGCGAGGGGATGAGGCTGGGCTGGACCGGGGCCGAGGAGGACAGGAAGATGAGAGGACGTCTTGGGTGACAGGAAGGTGGGGTAACATGGAATATCATCTTAGCAAACTCAAGGTCAAGGACAGGCAAAGGTCGTGGTCACAAGGTACAATTGGTCAGGCAGAGATAAAGAAGTCTAGCGTCTCTGAGAAATAAATTCAACAAAGAGCGGGCAGCATCTCCTCAGGGTCACCTGGCTTTTAATTTTGACAGTCATGAGTTAGATCTACTGGTGAAACATCTGTCTATGTTTCACCATACATACGTAGCTGTCACAGGGGGAATTCGATGACGTACTTGGAGACATACTTTGGGCGTGGGGATAAGCCGTCGTACCGGTAGAGGACACTGGGCGAGCGGGGCAGGAGGACCGGGGACGCCTGGCCGGCGAGGAATGAGGAAGTAATGGACGCGCTGCAACGCAGCGGGGAGTCAGTTCGGGATCTTTGGGAAGGACCGGGGCAGAGGAGAACCGGAAGACGGCGGGTTTCAGGATGGTCCGGGATCTTGGACTGGACGGGAGTAGGTCTTGGGCGGCAGGACGGTAGGGGAGCATGGAATCCCGTCTTAACCGATGGGTCAGGTAGGTTCGAGGTCAGGGGCAGGAAGAGGTTGTAGCCAGGAAGTTCCGGTCGGGGTTTTTTACGTGGTTTCCAGGGGATCAGGCAATTCTCGAAGTCGTGGGCAGGCGAAGGTCGTATTTCAGGAGTCACTATTATCGTAGGTCGTGGGTGAGAGAGCTAGCGTCTCTGGCGAGTAAACTCATACAAAGAGCGGGCGTGTCTCCTTGGGGTTACCTCACTTTTATACTTGCCACCGCCCGCTTCCATTTCCTCTTCCGGGTCGTCGTCTCCCAGGCTGGTGAGGCGCCCCCTAGCGGGCTGGAGGCGTGTTGGCCATGACAGTAGCAGCAATAATCACATGACACAGTTTCACCAATCAGACGTCGCCACGCAGTCACATGACCACACACGCTGGGATGGAAGAGCGGCAGAAAACTCGTCTCATGGGATGAAAAATAGCAGATGTGACTGTCTCCACAGCTAAAACCAAAGATTACAGTAAGAAAACTGAATCCCAGTCTTTCATATCGACCCTTTTAGCGTTTTTAAATATTTGTTAAATGGCGCCATAATCTAAGTAGACCATTATACATTTTCTGTAGAGGAAGGAATTAGCATTTAGCGGTTTTATTTAATGTAGCAATGCTAACACATATTATTAGCATATAAAAGATAGTTTGTATGCTTAGATTTAGTCCATTAAATACTACAAATTGTACTTTAATAAGTTATTAATATTATTATTAGGACATGGCACATATCTGTCCAGATGCATGGTCATATTTAACATGTATTTCATAATGTGTTTATTTAATCTACAATAGTCTTGTAACCTACTTTCATCTACACTAGCAATGCTGTTTTTCATCTTTCCCTTTTCCATTTATTGTGCCAAAGAATGAATAATTATAATGCAAAGAAATACAAAGTCTAATTATTGATGTACCAAAAATTATGGCTTGATCAATCCTCTGAACTGAATTAAAAATTGGATTTTTCCTTTGCTCATGAAATCATCACTCCCAAGTGGAATCAAAACTGCTGATTCATTAAACTTGCGAACAGCCAGCCCCCTCAAGTTAGTGCCAGAATAATGGGACATTGTAGGTTTAATGCATTTTAATAAACACTTCTTTTTTTTCTGAAATGATCAAATGTTTGCCGCAGGCTTTTTTGCTTGTTGTTCTGAAGCTTCCTTCTTCGTTGCATTTGTCACTATTAATTGAATTAGTGACTGTGAGCTGAACAATGTGCAGCGGTGCTAATTCTCAGAGCAGGGCTTTGTGTGCTTTACTTCATTCAGCTCAGAAGATGAGTTGGGTGTCTTTGAAGTGGGCGAAAGAAGCGGGGAATTCTTTAATTACTTTGGTCGGGCCCATCTGTTTTTCAGGAGCTGAATGTTTCAGGTGCATTTAGCAATATGGGCAAAGGAGTTCAAAGCACATAAAGCAACGTGAAAAAGCACCAGAGGCAGCACTACTCTCCGCTGATGGCCACTGGTCCCCTCCCCCGTCCCTTTATTCCAGCTTTCTTCCTTCTGCCTCCGGCAGCACAACATCCAGCGTTTTTATGAGCTCATTTCCCATGATTTCTGTTAAAGAAAATTTTGCAGCACTTGCCGCTTTAATCTTGGCCCTACATTCTTACCAAGTCCTGCATCCCTCATTCTGTCATTACACTAATGGCGTGTGTCCCTACTGCCAGCGTTTTATATGTGCCTGGATCCTCCAGGTTCTTTGTATTTAAGCAGACTGAGGACTGCCGCAGCCAAACAGCCATCTGGGTGTTAAAGAACAAGCACAAACAAGATTCTCTTTAGTTGCAAATGCTTCTTCGAAGGCCAAGGTGGAATTGAGTGTTTGTAGGACTGCGATGACTGCTCTGCAGTAGGAAACAGATGCTTTACTTAATCAGTTCTCTTTTATACGGAGTCGGGGCTATAGCCAGTCTTGCCCACGAAGGGGCTGGGTGTGATTGGGTTTTTAGTTGGCGCGATCTAATTGCTTTAGACCTTTTATCCAATCAGTGCCCTTAATTACTACTCATCTGGCTTTAAATGGGTTTAATGGCTGACTGACTGAGAGCTCATCCTCAAATCCCACGCACTAACTAGCACTTATTGGATGATATCCTCTGTCCACAGCGTGTGCTGGGAGAAAACCACGAATGTCATTTTAGAAAAATACTTGAGGATTCATCTATCAGATTATATTTCTTCATGGGGTTTGGGCGGGGAGACAACACGTCAGTTCTCCCATCCACCTCCATATTCATCGTATGGTCATGGAAGCTGGGTGAGCTCAGACTGATGGAGCGCTGGGTCTCTAAGGCCATATCTAAGGATGAAAGATTAAAGTTTCTATTTTTTTTATCTTAGCAAAGTATATGCAGTATATATTTCCATTTCCTTACTGAGAGACAGATGAACGATGCTCTTAACCCTCCACTAGTGCTTCATCCTGCTTTCCAGGCTGAATTATTGATCTCAACCACCATGTTTCAGATGTGGAAGTGGCCTTTATTAGAATCATTTTAAAAGCATAAGCAGAAGAAAACATAAATTATCTTGACCAGATACAATAAGTTCAGTCTTGCTACCTTGGAACTTGGAACTTTGAAGTGAATTAATCAAAAGAGCTTCACACACTTTTTAAAGTGATCTCTGGGAGATCTCTGGAGAACTGGAAATGAAGAAGAAAAAATACAAATATGACATAAGATCAATTCTAAAAAAAAAAAGTCTCTTCAAATGATTTGCTCATTTAACAATAAAACGCTATTTAATGTGCAGTTGAATACAGCATATTCCTCCCATGCTGTTGGTCTTTAAATAAAAGCACAAGTGCAGAGCCTGATTTCAATGGTGCCTGGAGATAGGAACATTAGTACAATACTTTCAAATTTTCTGCAAATGTCTTATATCTCACTGATTGTGAACAAAAAGCAATAGTGAGGCTTTTCTGTTGGCATTTAACGATGGCAGCGATGAGATAGCAACGTTCTTAAAGCTTGGCAACAGCGATAACCTTTATCTGACCTCACGGTCAGGGTTTACTAGAAAATTTCCCCCCAGAGGGAAAGGTGGTAGAGGAGAAATGAGAGCACGGGATTGGGGAAAAGAATGAATTACTTCTGAATTAACCCTGGAAACATTTAACACACTTTTTACTTGTTGGCTTTTAATTCAGTTTGAAGTTCAGTTTCATGTCCTTTGTTTTATGATTCATCTTACTTTCCCTATTTTATGTTTCATTTTCTTTTATTGCTGTAGATGTGTTAAGCACCTTGTTGAGGATTGGGTGTATGGGCAATATGACAGAAGATGTTTCAGAACAATTCATTTAAAAAAAGCAGAGTGTCTTGGTGATCAGAGCTGCTCCATGTTCATTTCACTCCTGGTTCATCAGCAGGATAATCATATTTGACTCCTACTGTTTTTTTACTGTGCCTTGCCTGCTTCTTCTTGTCCTCCTTTATTTAAACTCCACGTCTCAAATGAAAATCATTACAGCATCCCAAACACATACAGGCATTACACCAACGACCAGGATTTTATAAGGTTACGTTGAAGAAGATTCAGAAGGGAGTGGAACATCTGTGATTGGCAGAGCCATCTGCTGTTTACAATTAGTACCACGTCTTTAATTATCACTTGCCGGGTATTCTGGATCAGCAAGTCATGGGTGAGGACTTTTGAAATACCCCTGAAGGTCTCTCCCAGAGCTCTGCACCCTCACAGTCTCACTCAAATTGGAATCTATTTCTCAAAGCTATCACATTGCTTCAATTCCTTGGCCTTAATCAATGTCTAGCCCTCTCCTCTCAACCTTTCAACAATAGCAGCAATCAGGCCATCACACCCCCCCACACACACACACACACACACCTCCCTTCGATTTCTGGAACATCTCACTGCTGAATTCAAGAGACTGTCAGGTCTTTTCTGTACCCAGCACATCACTGACTGCCACTGGCCTTGCTGAAATCCTTTAGTTAGCAATGCTCCAGTGCAAACAGCAGCTCATCCCTTTAATTGTTTCCCTGCAAATTTACAGTCACTCTTTTATATCCCGACCCATTGGGATTTCCACTTAAAGGGCGCTGCGTAATACAAAGAACACAAAAAGCCAACAACAAACCCAAATTAGTGCCCGTGTAATATATTTCAGCGTAAACCATGTAAACTAACCAACAACGGTTGCTTTTGGTGGGTTTAAAAAGGTCGGGCCAAGTATTTTAGCTGAGTATTTAAAAAGCCTTCAATTCTGTTTTTGTTTGCACAGAAACAAACAGGGCAGCTTTATACAGCTGTCCAACCAAAAGGGGGAAAGACTAAAAAAAATGTAACTGAAAGTCTCACAAGCAAAAATGAAAAAAAGTCATATTTAAGCAAAAAAATCTTTTACATTTCAACTTCGTATTTTTGTTTAATATTAGAAAGGTTTGTTTCAAAATGTTGCCACAAATCTGATTCCATTAGCCTGGATTTAAATATTGACCCTGTATCCGAGTTCCAAACAGGCTGTGAATTTGTGAATTGTTGTGTAGGGCAGTAAGCTGTTAACAAGTCACTCAGGCCACCACTTTGTATGTAAATAACCTTTTTTTTTTTTGTCTATGCAAAATTTTACCATTAGCCAATGCAATAAGACTTTATATTTGTTTTTTAGAGCATTAAACAGGAGACACAAATAACAAATAAAGGAAATAAGAAGTAAGCCCACCCCGCCCTGGCTCCACGATAACACAGTTAAATCAACTAAGTTGAAAGCATGTCTCCGTGTTCAGTCTCATGGTGAAAACTGAGACGAAGAGGGAGGGTTTGGAGATGACGTGGGGCAAGCAGAGAGGTGAAGGGAAGAATGACCTCTCCCTCTCTGGAGCTCAGCAGGGGTCCCAAAAATGGCAATAAATAGACAAAGATCCAAGATTCACCCCATCACAGAAGACATTACATCAAAATAACCTGACCAAAAAATTCAACGTAAACGTGGACAGGAGAAAAACAAGTGACAGGATGAATTAGAACAACCTTCACATTTGTCTTCCATATCTGAGTAAATATTAGACAGCCTGGATATGGAATAGTGAACCCTGTGTACTACTTTGTAATGAATGAGTGACAGTCAAGCATAAAAAAGAAATTCTGCTTGCATTGCATACGACCCCCTCCATCAAGTCGACGCCCAGTTCACACACCCTTGCAGCTGTAGCCTTCAATGCCAAAGTAGTTCTTCGAAGTAATCAGAATTGGGGGAAGACAAGATACAGGATCCATCACATACAGCAATAAATCATCCACACATAGAGGCAAAAATATTCAACATTGTTGCAAGAGGATTTATTAGCCTGCATAAGTGCATTTGCCTGTTGCCATAGTAGAGGAGTCTAAAGAAAATTCTGATGTGGCAGCGCGGATGTCCGAAGGATCGATGAAATGCCCGCCAGAACTGTGATCATTTTTGGGCCAATGCTACGTGAGTTGGTGAGCCAGTAACCTACTCACCTTTTCACCATGCTCAACTTGCTTGTGACTACAATAGAAATGAATATTGAAGCATCTCTTGAATAGTGCTGGATTAAGGCGAAGATCAGAAATTTGAGTGGGGTGATCCTGTTTTTTTTGAATAAGCAAATGAAAAAACCGGACACATGAAAAAGGCCTTCAGTGCCTCCCACAGAAGTGTCACATCTTACCAGCGTCCAGCTTCCATCTTACCTTCACAAGCGGCAGCTGGAAGAGATCAGCACCAGGTCCATGACAGGGAAGGCATGTTTCTTCAAGGGGATTCTACCTCTATGTTCAATCGCTCTCTTAAGAGGGAGTAAAAAAATAGTTGATGAACATTTCCTGAATCGTTCAATTCCAAATTTGTATAATAATAAATAAAAAAATACAATTTAGTTATGCCTGAATTGAAATGTAAAAATGATGTAAAAATACTTGCATGCGCAAGGTATTCTGGGAACAATGGAAGAGATGGTGAAGGTCAAACAAAGCATCTAGGAAATTATACCATTATTATACCATGAAAGTCCCTGGTGATCTAGTGGTTAGGATTGTGGCCCGGGTTTGATTCCCGGTCAGGGAATGTTAAGGAAGTGACCCCGTAATCGGAATGTTGCCGGTTACAATGCCGATCTGTCAAGGTGCCACTGAGCAAAGCACCGTCCCCACACGCTGCTCCCCGGGCGCCTGTCATGGCTGCCCGCTGTCACCAAGGGTGATGGTTACATACAGAGGACACATTTCACTGTGTCACCGTGTGCTGTGCTGCAGTGTTTCACAATGACAATCTCTTCACTTTAATATAAATGTTGTTTTGTTGTGCCTTTTTATTTGCACTGTGTTTTAATCAAATATAATAAAAAAAACAGACTGTCACAACTCTAGGGTGGACACAGGATAGAGACGCGATACAAGAGGGAAGAAACATGGTCAGATGTGCAGCACTTTGGAAATGGGATAGAGCTGTAGTCTGGCCTATAACGTTAGTCCTGGCCCGAGCCTGACTGAAATTGGCCCGACCTTTTTAAAAGCCCATCTTTCTTTGTGCACTAGACGAAGAGGGAAGGGAAATGTGCGCGGAAACGAAGGGGTTAAACAAATCACCAGAGGCTAGAAATGTTCTTCAGCCCGGTCATCTGTATATCCTCCTGGTCAGGACACACTGTACATACTGTAGTCAAGGCAATACATGGATTATTAAAATAAATACATTTATTCTACTAGAATTATTCTGTTTATGAAATTATCCAGAGAAATCCTCTACATGGTTCATAAATTGTGACATGTTAATAGGGGAAGCTTCTGTAGATTCTTTGTAGTGCTAGATGCAGAACAAGAAAACATAAAGCCAGAACCTAGGGCCAAAAAGATGTTATGCGCAACCACTACTAACACGAAGGTTCAACATGACGGTGAGTGTTGGCTAGACTCTGGTTACTGGAGAGTTTGTTCCTTTAACCGGTGACTGAGATGTGCTGCGAGTTTGGGGGTTCTGGCTTGTGAGGAGTGCTGAGTCAGTACTCGGGAGAACGTGTGCAAGGGGTCTTCCCGAGGACCCCCTATGGAAGTCCCCAAGCAGGTTGTCACCCAAAAAGTCCTCAGTTTGGACTGTTCCCTGCCTCGTATTCAGAAGGCTGCAGGTTCGAATCCAGATCTGCCAAGGTGCCACTGAGCAAAGTACCGCCCCCACACACTGATCCCCGGGCGCCTGTCATGGCTGCTGTGATCCCCTGATGGGTTAAAAGCAGTGTTTCAGAGCAGTGTTTCATCAGTCAAGGACTGGACCTTTGGAGGGGAGGGGATGCCTAGATGCCTTTAAAGTTTCATTTTCCATTTTACTATACTGCATACTTCTCATAAAACACTTTTACTCTGCATCTTTCTCACTGTAACACCGTGTCTCTGGCTCCTTCTGTCGTTGGACTGCCACACCAATAATTCTCCCAGAGAACAGCGTTGTAATGGTTCGTATCTGCCCCTCTCCAAAAGAACGTCCATTTAGGGAGTCTACCCCCCATCCTAACCCCCATCTTGTGAGCCTGTGGCCCCTTAGTCCACCAGTGCTGTATCGGAAAGCAACCAATCACCAACAGTAAGTGTCACCTCATGCACACATGTTGGAAACGTTTGGTGTGTAGAGATTGATTGACTCTGAATGGGACCTTTTCTTCTGGGGTCGCAGGCAGATGCCAGGTGAGCTGCTCAGATTCATGGGTTTGGCCGTGGTGAAGGGGTGTTGGTGAGTCAGCGTCTATTCCTGCGGATGTCATTGCTAGCTGGATCAGACTTTCAAGGGTGGTTCCATGTCTGGACAGAGGTTGCCCCTGAACGTGGTGCACAATGCCACATCATTCCAGCTGCTCATCACCTCCAGGGTCTGGTTTACCCTGGTGCATTTGCAGGAGTTGCCCACCATCATCCCTACCTGGTGCTGGATAGTCGAATATGACTCGAAACAACTTCACAACCTCCTCATAGGACTGCAGTGGTGGTTCGTTTTGCCGCCAGAGGGAGGTCATCCACCAACCAGTTCGGCAGTGCCACCATCTTCTCCACATCTGACTGGGGTGATACATGAAAACCAGCCCTCACTCGAGGAGTGGCTGCACTCCACCGTAGGGTTTCTTTCCCGCTCCAGACAGCGGTTGCTTGAGTGGGTGTGGCCGGAGCAGCTGGTGTTGATGCTGTCTGGGCTGAAGCTGATTGACCATATTGTGGAACGCACGTTCCTCCATCCGAACGGCAGCTAGGTCGGCCTGGACTTGCTGAAGGGAGAGGCACAAAACCCAAAAGTGTAGCGTCTACCTACTGGAGAGTTTGTGCCTTTTAACCAGTGAGTGACTGAGGTGGCCCAGAGGACTTGGCTTGTGATGCGTGCTGAATTATTGTTCGGCTGCTATTCATACTGCTGCATTTACACATAAGGATATTTGTATCCATAGAACAGATTCAAAGGAAGACTAATTTACATCAATGTGTGAATTTAAGTTGTCAGTAACTGCACCAATAAATCCACTGAGACCTTGTTTGGTGACGTGTACCAGTTTACATTGCAGTGGAATACTTACTATATTATTTACTATCTTCTCAGAGGATGGAGTGAGTGCAGAGCAAACAGAAAGTGTGCAGGAAACAGCAAAGCCAGAGACACGGTGTTACAGCGAGAAAGATGCAGAGTAAAAGTGTTTTATGAGAAGTATGCAGTATAGTAAAATGGAAAATGGGCATCCCCTCCCCTCCAAAGGTCTCTGCACAACCCTGTAGAGGTCCAGTCCTTGACTGATGGTGGAGTAGGCATGAAGCACTGGACAACAATTGCACGGCCATGAGACCGTCCATAGTACTGCTGCCAAGTCCCCGGTTTTGTTCAAGGTTCAGATTCATATCTTCATGTGAAAGCTTTTCATGCTGGACATGTTGGAGTTGGAGAGTGTATGCACAGTCTCTCACAATTAGTATCTTTTTCCAGTTAACTTCTGAATGACAGTCGCTCTCCTCCTCAGCCCTCAGATGAAAGGATCACTACACCAGCCCAGGCACATCAGCAATGTGACATAGCAGAGATATCCTGGGAGTGAGGACTTCAAGGTTAACCATACCGCCCCGCCTGCCCACACCCCCATCTTCAAGCGGGGTTTTTATTATTCCGGGGAGCAGAA
The DNA here is from genome assembly GCF_900700375.1 of Denticeps clupeoides. Lineage (NCBI taxonomy): Eukaryota > Metazoa > Chordata > Actinopteri > Clupeiformes > Denticipitidae > Denticeps > Denticeps clupeoides. Next base: position 19,613,538 of record NC_041724.1, on the reverse strand, counting down.
AGTACTGAATTGTGAGGGACCAGCCAGCAGAGACCTGCTTTAAATTCATGCCCGTAATCAACCAAACAATGCAAATCCCTCTCTGGTCCGGATCAGTCTTCAGCCCTCACTGGCCATGAATGCAGATATGGAATTTGATCGGAGCAACTTGGGAAAAGCAGTTTCTTTCTAACACCCTTTCCTCCTTCTTGCTGAAGGCCTGATTCTTATTCATCTCACTTTCTTAGTATTTTAATGAGATCCTTTCAGAGAATGAGTATGTAAATTAAGCCTAAAGGACAGGAATGGTTAGATGGATTAATTTCAGTCCCCAGAAAAATGAGAAATTATATAGGAATGATACAAAATGGCAGTAACAACTTGTCCTGCTTTCAGTGATGTGAGCATTTTTGTGTTTGGATTTCCAGACTGTGACTAGATCTTTCTTGGGTGTGCTGTATTCTTCCAGAAAAAAGGATATTTGTTGTTAAAGTTCCAAATTCTGTATTCAGGTTTTGACTTAACGGACATTTGGATCTACACGTTTGCTGAAGAGTGCACACTTACGAGATCAGTTCAGGAAAGAAAGAACTGGTCCATATGAAGCTATTTGCTCCATCTGAGCTATCTGGGCACAAGCCACTACTGTACTCGCTCCTTTTCTTTTATTATAACAAATCTGGAGCCTCTCCCTTGCCATGCATCACAATACATTTCACTGCTAGTGTAGATATTCTCCAAAGAACTGGAGTTTTTATTTTTTTTAATTATTTTTATGATCTTTTATTTACATAAACCAATTGCAAATACAAACAATTTGAACTCGATTATGTGTGTTTAATAAATAATTTTATTATTAGTGTTGTTGTTATTAATTGCTTGGACTTGTGGAAGAAAAGATTTGGTACATGGCCCAGAAGATTCAATAAAATCATTTGGAGAGAGTGAGGATTATAATATCAGTCATCCTATGATAACGAAATATGACAGAGACTACCTTGTTCTGAACAGAATCACATGAACAATTCCAAGATGCCTTTTCATAGGTGTGTTTGTGTTTTTTTGAGAGAGAGAGAGAGAGAGAGAGAGATAATTGCAGATTCAGGTGAATCAGTATATTTTTTTGATGTTTATGTTGCCTCCTTTTTCATTTTCTGCAAATCTGGACACTATTGTCTGATTATGGTGAATATAGGAAAAAAACATTCGAAATTTGAACTTGACTAACATAATTAGTGCAGATTGTATATTCATCGCCTTGGTCTCCATGATTTGAATCAGAAGTAGAAGTCATTGTGCAGATCTTTGAGTGGAAAATGTTTTTGTAATCATGGCAACCATCTTGCTGGCCGTCGAGAGCTATATTTACCTGAGGCCAGAATGAAATGTCTGCATTCAGCTCCGTCAGGCGCAAAAAGCCAATGCATGCACCTTCCTGTTGCAATCTGATGACTGTGAGCGAGCTGCAGGGCTTGTTAAACGTGTGATGTGGTCACCAGAAGCGCAGGTGGCATTGAAGGGTCCATAAGGGGTCAGGTGGCGTGGATTTCCATCTTCCTGAGTGGAAGTGTTGCTTTTCTGTCTGGACTGAGATATTAACAGATGAAAGGGGACAGTAGTGGCAATTTAAACAACACAAACACACACACACACACACACACGCAGTGGAACTGTTCAATAATTTGATTTCACCAAATGTTTATTGTTCCATCTACAATCATAGTCACCAAGTTTATTTGCATAAAGGGTTTGAATCAAATTCACACAGGTTATGCAATACCTCCACCTTTCCCATTCCTCTTTTCCAATTCACTTAATAGCTGTGTCCTCATGTCAGCGTTTCAGTGTGTTTCTGAAGAACACAAGCATCTTATGAGAAGCTGCAGAGCCAGAGAGAGTGGGCGAGGGGTGGCATGGAGGATGGGGAGGGGCAGACATAAAACGAGTGGGTGTGAAAAGAAAGGCGAACGGAGACAACACACACACATTCTCACATGCAGCTTCTCTCTGTGATCACAGCTGACATTCACGGCAAACAGCTTTCAGTCCCAGGGGCATGGGTGACTCCGACTGCATAGCTGTGCTCCCTCATCCACAGAGATGGTGATTACATTATTCACTGATGTAACTAAGTCTTTACAACGCCAGTATTTAGGGGCAAATCAAATCAGCGTTTAGGCCACTCATGCATTTCACATGCGCCCTGTCTTTGGTGCCCCACTCTGCTTCACATTTCCTGATTTATGGAGCTGGTGTGGCACTGAAGCTGGATGACTGTGAGATAACCCAAAGGGTGATCACTGCCAGCGGCCGTTCAAACTCAACTGCTGGACTTTGCCGTTTGAAGTCTGTTCGACCCGCCCCAAATATATTTTACTGAAATTCACTGTGACACATGAGGACCTTTGAACTATGTCAGCTGACGAGCCAGGCCCCTCCGGACCTGTCCAGGCCTAGTCTAATTCTACCTATGACATTTATTTCACATTTGCATAATTACACAGAGCCGCAAGGCAAGAGGAACACAAGAGCATTTCGCCCTCCCTCTGTGGTGTACACTCGTACGTCGCATATTAACCAGTTTAGAGTGGTCTAGATAAGCGAGATTGACATTAATAAACTGAATTATGAATCCACAAAAACCCATAGCCTCATTGGCCATGCTGTCATCCTGGGATCCGCTCAGTTAACAGGAGCCCATCATTTCTGTTTTTGAAGAAGCATATATATTTAGCATAATTTCCTTTTTATGCCATGAAAGTCTTAGGCAACGTTCATTTTTCCCCAATGAAAGTGTAATACTTTCCATCAAGCAATGCAACTTACATAGAAGCGAATGGTTTCATTTATATGGACTTTGTCAGGGTTTGTGTTTTCCTTTTTTTTTGCCACATCATTATTTTCTGTTCATCATGCAAATCCTGTTAAGTTTCAGGTGTTTAAGGCGAATGCCTTGTTCAGATGGACTTGGATCTCTTTCTCTTCTGTCTACCTTATTAAAGCCATTTCAGCGTTTTTGTAAATAGTGTCATTACTTTTCAAATCGCAGATACGAGCAGTCAAATCAAAGTTGCACATCTACACGGAAAAAGAAATGTTGTTCCACGTAATTCATTTCATTTAAACTGTCTAGCCATACGTATTAAGTTAATTCAGCAACAAATGATTTGATTATGTAAGAATAACGTGTTTAATTAGGATTCAATGCCAGATCATGTTTGTTCAATTTAATAAAATAATTTGCTACTTAAAAAATAAGGCTGAATTAACTTAATATGTATGGTTCGTAATGCAAAGTAATTAGGATAGTCTAAATCAAATGCATAATTTTGCTTGATTATCACTCTGATTTTACTGTTTTACTTTTAGGTGAAACCTGTGACAGTGTTCCTAATGTCTAAAAAGAAATGTCTAGCAGATAATGTGTGTAAGAAAATCTTATTGTGTTACTGTGGCAAATCTTAACTGGCTCATATCTTTTTTTTTTGTCCTCTAGTCTGCTCTCAGTTCTCCAGAGGGGTTTATGCCATTTTTGGCTTCTACGACAAGAAGTCCATGAACACCCTGACCTCCTTCTGTGGGGCACTCCACACTTCCTTCATCACACCAAGCTACCCCACAGATTCTGATGTGCAGTTTGTTATCCAGATGCGTCCAACCCTAAAGGGGGCGATTCTAAGTCTCCTGTCCCACTACAGGTGGGATAGGTTCATCTACCTCTATGACACTGACAGAGGTAAGTGTTCTTCACCAAACACTAAACCCAGGGGTATCAAACCACAGGGCTGAAGGTCTGCATCAAGATAAATGCATGGGAATTGCAATTTATTTGGGTTACTTAGGTCTGAAGCATTAAGGGGGCTATGTTTGTTACCTCTGGAAAAGTATACTTGTATTTCAGCCTAACTAATTTAATCTCAGCTACATCTATAAGGTTTCTGACTATTCTTCTGTTCAGCTACAAAAAAGCTACCAAAGCTACCAATGATTTTGAAACCAGTCAAATCAGATATGTTTTTGCAGATAGCCAGAAAATTATCATTTCCAATTAAGAATTAATCAATTAACAGTAGCAATAAGAAAAAAAATGATAAAGAACAAATGTTAATAACAGAACCACAAGGTAGTTTGCCAAGTGAGTGTCAGGTGTTTGGGTTCTTGGACACAGACACACCGCAAACATACTAACAATAACTGAGTCCTGGATTCCACTCATGCCCAGGTCACGTCATGGCACAGTGTTGTTCCATACTTTAGGTCATCACAACATTTTATTCATCTTTCTGTTCTACCAGTCGAATGTTTTGACACACACACCATTTTTTAAAGTTTTCTTTATCTGACAACATTTAATTGTTCTTCAATACAATGTAATGTGAAGGTGTGTAGAAAAAAAAAAAATAGAAAAACAAAGGAAAATGTTTTAGGTAATTCACACTTGGCTTCACTCGGTTCTTATGCTCCTGTGTGCCCATCTTGGTCCTGTTGTTTTTTTGAGGAGCATGGTTACTAGGTCTGATATCCTGCAGAAATGTTTCAGACTGGCAAATCAAGAGCTTTAGTCTTAAGTGTTACTCACCTGACTTGGTGAACCTATTGAGTGAAATAACCACAAAATGGCCACGTCTTCCTCAACCTAGACAGGATTTAGAAGTTAAGGTGTTTCAGAAATTAGACAGGGTTCCTTTAAATGACTTGTAAAGACTTGCGGTTTTTGCAAGTCTTTACAAGTCATTTAAAGGAACCCTGTCTAATCATTTTAAAGTAGTATGGTAAAAACTGTGATGTGCTTTTCCACTGTCATCACTTACACAAGACATTAATGAAACCCATATTGGACTACTGGAGAATGTCTGGAATGTGACTGGAATGGAACTTCATCTGTATTCTTCCCATTAGACTCCACCATACAAATGAGCTTTAAACAGAACACCCCATCAGAAGCAGGAGATATTTAATAAAAAAGACCATAGAGGATGTTGTCCTTTTATCATTCTACTTCAAAGAAGCTGAGCCTCACAGGATCACAGGTGACCAGGCATTTGTAGACATTTTTTGCATGCTCAACATTGCCAACATTTTAATATCTTACACCATGCATTTCCATTTTTTTGTGGGACTATTCTTCAGTTGGCTGCTGCTTCACAACTTTTTTCCCTCATTACTTTTGCTGTCACTTTAACAAGACAGGCATGACTTTGGGAGAAGTTGAGAAGTATTAAAGATGCATTAAAAAGCATAGAAATAAAAAATAACTATATCAGCATGCATGTGTGCATAGGCACAGTTTCTGTCATGTCCCTACACATTCTAGAATTAATTCAACACAAAGGGTTCTACACAAGCTGTAATATAAGTAGATGTTCTGTATCAAGAAGCTTCAAGATCAATTTGTTGCCAGAGGCATCAATACCATCCAGTGAGCTGGATTCACCGTGCATATTGTCCACTGACTGCAGGGCAGATGCTGCTGTGTGGTAGATGCAAAGCATACATCTACAATGGTTTGGTGCATCCCCCCACAAACCAAAAACACATGTGGGTTGCTTGGAGCACCCGACTGTGAGCTGGTGACACCTGGTGGACCCGGGGCACTGTGGCAACACCTAATAGGCTTACAAGAGGGAAAATGGGAAAAGAGACTAAGTAAGGTGATGTAGAATCACATAAAAATTCAATCTGGATAAATAAATGAGGTATAATGGGAATTACAACACTTGTATAAAAGTGTTGTATCCTCCCCAGATAAAGCAATGATGCAAAATAAGCTACAGAACCATTCAGCTGGAATTATGAGATCCATTGTGAGGTAAGTGTTTTGAAGTTGAATGTGCTGCATCAGCCTACGTGAGCTTGCTATGTGGTTTGCTTATAATGCTATTTCAATTCCCACAAGTTTATCATGAAAATATTAAATAAGAAAACAACAGAACACACCTTAAAAGGTTATCTCCACTCCCTGGTCCCCTTTACTGTTTGGCTAATGAAAAGTTTGATGAGTGTCTGAATTGTTGGATCAGGTGTACTGCTGGCAGAGTCTGAGACTTGTGGGAGGGTGAACTTCAGTTATGCAAACAGCATAATGCCTGCAAAAAACAGAGACAGCTACTGTCAGTAAGCACTCTGATGTGGGCGTCCCTGAGAGTGGAGCTTCATTTTGCTTAAAGACACAACGGTGCAATATAATTCATTCCCTTAAATTGTACAAGACCTGAAAACGTGCTGCCGGAAGAAGGAACAAACAGAGAACATGCTTGATGAAGAAGCTGGTAGGCAGCTGAACAATAGATGTCTAATTGTGATGAATGGCACACAGGGCTTCCTTTTAAATTAAAATTCAGAGAGACAAAGAACTCAACACCTTATCACACTGCCTACTGAATGCACTGGAACATAAGTTTTGTTGTTAAATTCATATTGCGAGGGGCTTTGACATCAGCGGTTCCTACACAGAGCAGCCAGCATACTTTACTGTATTATTGGCTGAGATGAAGGAGAGCGTGGGGACAGAGGAAGAGGAGCTGCGGTGAAGCACAGAGGAAGATGCCAGATCTCGGAGGGTTGATGACTGTGTGAGTTAATGGTAAAAATATCAGAGGGGTGTTTTGTTTTAGCAGCTTCTCTGATAGTTGCACCAGCTTTCCTTCTTCTTTCTTTCCTTCCTTCTTCCATTTCTGCCTGGCTGAGCATGTGGCATCATTCAGCCAAGGCTCAGGTCTCGGCTTGGCACATATCAATCTTCGTGGTGCCACAGAATCAAGGGTAGACCGACAAATCGAGTCCGAATGGGAGGACATTATCTCCACGACAGAACTGAGTGATTCTAATTCAGAATAAGCAGCCGCTGAGTGGAAGTGGAGGAGTTGATAATACGTCTCCATAATCTAGAAGGACAACACTGTTACATGCAGAGATGAGATCAAATAAAATTGGAGTGTGGTTGGAAAATACATTAAAAAATTCTTCATATTGTCTTTGACTAATATGTACAGTCATACGCAAAAGTTTTGAGTTACAAAAATACCGGTTGCACAAAAGTTGCCGCTTTGGTGTATTAAAGTATAATTACAAGTATTTGATAAGTTTCATCAAGTTTATGCAAATAATCAATATTTGCATTGTTGGCCCTTTTTATTCAAAATCTCAAAATCTGGCACTGAAATGCTGTCAGTCCACTTCTGGGCCAAATCCTGACCATCCTTTCATAATCAGTGCTTGGAGTTTGTCAAAATTTGTGCATCTTTGTAGGTCCTGGACTGACCACAAGTTTTCAATTGGATCAAGGTCCAGGGAATTTCATGGCCATGGGCTCAATATTTCAGTGATTTATTCCCTGAGCAACTTAGTTCTCAATTTGGCCTTTTGGCACGGTGCTCCATCATGCTCTTCACCAAAATGTTGCTATCTGAGGATGTTTTGGTGCCATTCTTTATTTATCCTTGTGTTGTTAGCTCAATCACTTGGATGACATGAGACATGAATGGTCTCAGGATGCTTTACTGTTGGCACAACACAGGACTGATGGCAGTTGCTACACTAGTGTGACATGTCTCTCTCCAGTCTGCTCTGCTGGCAATGGACCAAGCAGAGCTCTTTTAGACATGATGCCGTGTCATGTTCAATGTCAAGACATGGACAGATGTATCTGATTTGAGTGCATTGGTGAAGTGTTTGAATCCCCTTGTGGGGGGTCAGGTATCTCCCTAATGAGCATTACAACTCAGCACAGACCATCCCTAGCCTTGTGCAACTGTCCTGTCTGATGGGGGCAGAGGCTGAACTCTGTCACACACTGAGAGTTTTGTGAGTGTGTCAGGTATTGTTGTGGGTATAAGGTGGTCAGATATGTGTGCGTGGATGAGAGACTTGTGTAATTGCCAGGCTAGCACAGCAGTGACGGTTAATTACAGGTTTTATTGTCTCTCTCAAGCACAATCAGCAGACCTCATGTCCCTGATTCAGCATCTTACTTTGTTTGATCTCTGCTCTCTGTTCGTCCTCCTGTATGTGTGGAGGTTTTTTTCAGCCACACTCCCAATCATGAAAAAGAGGGAAAAGTGTAAGAGTGAAAAGGAGAAACTTGCCTAGGTAGCCACCAAGCATAGTACAAGTATTTTCTTTTCAACTGACACCTGTGACTGGCAATTTAGGGAATTGAGATTTTCTGCGTCAAACTACCTCTTTCTGAGGTGTGTCGGTGTTGTTTTGCTGTGTACTACAGGATGTAAATTTGCCACATGCACTAGCATGGCTCCAGCCATGGACAGGTGTGAGGAATTAGGTGGACATGGACCTTCTCAGCAGCCATTTGGGGCTGCAACGTTTTCATATGGACCATGCAACTGTTGTATAGAGTTGTTTTCAGCTCCAGCAATTGCCACATGCCTGCAGGTTTGCTTTTGTTTCCCCTGTTTTTGGCCCTCATGCCTGTTTGTGTTTAATAAATCATCTTTTCCCAATATGTGACGCCTCTGCACTTCCTTCCCCCGTCACGCGGACGTGACAGGTAACGTGACAATTTAAGCAAGAAAAAAAGAGCTGAACAACCTTCCATTTTCAGTTTAAAAAAATGTTAGCCATGAGCCATGTCATCTGCACTGCAGTCAAGCGACACACTATGCAGCATGCTCCTTCATCCGGCAGTGTGCTCCAACAGAAACAGAAAAATTACATCACAATTATACAGATTATACGAACTGACCAAACGCTAGACGGAAGCCACTCCTTAGTAGGGGCTTAGTAGGGGCAGTGGTGGCCTAGCGGTTAAGGAAGCGGCCCCGTAATCAGAAGGTTGCTGGTTCGAATCCCGATCTGCCAAGGTACCACTGAGGTGCCACTGAGCAAAGCACTGTCCCCACACACTGCTCCCCGGGCGCCTGTCATGGCTGCCCACTGCTCACTCAGGGTGATGGGTTAAATGCAGAGGACAAATTTCACTGTGTGCACCGTGTGCTGTGCTGCTGTGTATCACATGTGACAATCACTTCACTTCTCTTAGTAAAAGGCACATGGCAACTCGCCTGGATTTTGCCAAACCCCCCCTAATTTTGGTATGAGTGGCAGGCATCACGTTTGGAGGAAATCAGTCACTACTCATCACCAAGACAATACCATTCTTACAGTGAAGCATGGTGGTGGCACCATCATGCTGTGGATAGAGAGTATTTCTGCCAACACGGGCTCACAAATTTATTTATCCTATTAAATATATCATTTCAGTGCTTTTAGTTTTTTGTTTGTTTCACAAAACAATACAAGTAATTACAATTGTATTCTATATAAATTGATTTCATTTTCTGGTTCAATACAATGTTGATAATTACAGTTTTATGAAGGGATGGAAATAGGCGAAAGTGTCCCATAAACTCTCCAAGCTATCCAAACAGGAAAAAAGCCTTTTTAACAATTCTAGATACTGTTGTTCTACAAAGCAGACATTCTTAAAGCAAACTTAAAGTTAAAGGATGGGAGTACCTACCAGGCTCTGTACACAGTTGGGGTGTCCGGGGTGATGACATACAAATATTTTTAGACCTCTGATGTTCAGCTGCCTTCCAGTGGGTCCTCTTGGGGTGGAGGAAGAATTGTGTAGGCTCTGAATCCTCTTCTAAGGCATCATGCCACCATTGTATCAATTAATGCAAATGTTCTTCTAATGTTCTAATGAGAATGATAGGTGCACCATGCTAACAAATTTTCCGGAATGAAGGCTACTTTTCTACAATGCACAATTACAATTAAAAGTGAAAGCACTTCCGTACGTGTCATGGGCAGAATCACGCTCAAATACAGCGTATATCTCATAATCCATATTGCAAAACATCTGAAAGCATTGCTGTCCAGAATCTCTGCTGAAGAAATGCAAAAATGCCTCCACATGTGAGTGAAATGCGGATTGGAGGAGAGAGCTGTCAACCATGTGGGTCTGATGCATGGAGATATATATATATATAAATATATCTAACATTGCTGAATACATGTATGAACACTTTAAATCACCTAGACAATATTATAAAGCTAAAGTAACCTACATAAAAGCATCCAGCAACAGGGCCATTTTGCTGTGATGCATTGGGCACACCATATGTCATACTTACCATGTGTAGAACTGGCTGAGAGAGCTGTCACTCAGTTTGCCAGATGTGTTTGGGAGCCAATTGGATTTTTTTTTTTTTGGAGGCAGCCAAAATGACATCAGCTGGAGCAGAAAGGTGGCTTCTGTCAGAATAAAATAACCGGTGAGGAAAATTAACCACGGAACCTTATAGACAACATCTGTAGCTTCAGGAAACCAAGTTTGGAAAAAAAAACACATACTTTGTCCTCAGAACGAATGTGAGCGGATTTGTTTTTATAAGCCTAAGAAAAATTGTGGAAACTAGTATTTTGGGAGCAACCTTTTTAAATGTATTTTACTTATTTTCATATTCTAGGCCTTTCAGTGGTTTAAATAGTTTTTTGGACCTGACTAAACGCCTGCTACTGCTGACGAGCTGAAAGAGGTGTAAAAATGCATGATTCTGAGGACGAGATTTCTCGGTTTGAAGGCAACAATAATAGTTATTTAGAGTTTTGTGAAATACACTTTTTGTACGTATCGTAATTAGAACAACTAACTACTGTTTAGGCGCCGGTGTCTATCACCAGGTGGCGCAGTGCACAGAAGGGTTGATCTAGTTTGGAATAAAACTAACATGACAAAATGTTTCTTTCTCGTTAACACAAGTGATTGTTGAGGAGCACAAGGCTGGAGATCATTCTCTCCTGCTGACTGAGTTAGAATAGCAGACTGGATGCTTTCAAAGGAGGGTGATGCTTGAAATCATTGTACTTCCTTTATTAACCATGTTACCTACAAGGAAACACGTACAGTCATCATTGCGTTGCATAAAAAGTGCTACCAAGATTGCACCCAAATCAACCATTTACTGAATTATCAAAAACTGCAAGGAGAGAAGTTCAAGTGTTGAGAAGAAGGCTTCAGGGAGCCCAAGAAAGTCCAGCAAGCTCCAGGACCGTCTCCTCAAGATGATTCAGATGCAGGATCAGGGTGCCACCAGTGCAGATCTTGCTCAGGAATGGCAGCAGGCAGGTGCAAGTGCATCTGCACACATAGTGAGGCAAAGAATTTTTGTGGATGGCCTGGTGTGAAGAAGGGCAATAAAGATAAACATCAAGGACAGACTGATATTCTGCAAAGAGTGTGGGGATTGGACTGCTGAGGACTGGGGTAAAGTCGTTTTCTCTGATAAAGCCCCTTTCCGATTGTTTGGGGCATCTGGAGAAACAATTGTCCGAAGAAGTAAATGTGAGCGCTACATCAGTCCTGTCTGGTGCCAACAGTGAAGCATCCTGAGACCATTCATGTGTGGGGCTGCTTCTCATCCAAGGGATTTTTACCCCAGAACACAGCCTTCATTATAGAATCAGCCTCTGACATCAGCTTCTCCCAACCATCCAAGACCAGTCTGGTGAAGAACAAAGCCATTTCCAGCATGATGGAACATCATTGAAACATTGAAACATTACATTTTGGGTCCATGACCTGGACAAACTACACGCACTGGTTATGAAGGAACGGATCGTCATCAGTCAGGATTTGGCCCAGAAGTTGATTGACAGCATGCCAGGGCGAATTGCAGAGGTCTTGAATAAAAAAGGGCAACACTGCAAATATTGATTCTTTGCATAAACTTGATATAATTGTCAATAAAATACTCTGTAACTTATAAAATGCTCATAATAATATTTGAATACACCAAAGAAATAACTGACAAAAAAATCTAAAAACACCGAAGCAGCAAACTTTGCGAAAACCTGTATTTGTGTCCTTCTCAAAACTTTAAGGTGAGGGCAGACCAGACTGAACTGGGGCCAAGACATGGGGCATGACCATGCAAAGTTTCATAAGTGAGAATCTTAAGGTCAGAACGGTACTCAACTGGAAGTAAATGCAGAGAAGACAATACGGACGTAATGTGCATGTAAGAACACTAGCTGCAGAGTTTTGAACAAGTTGGAGTTTATTCAGGAAAACCGCAGAGCAACCAGAAAATCAGGAGTAAAGGGGTTCCTCTGGGACGATAAGGATGAGCCCTCACAACTGGCTTCCTTGAAATAATTAAGATTCCAGGTCTGGGGCTCCTTGGGGCTCCATCTCTGACATCTTTTTCTCTCCAGAGTTCTCAAAATCTTGGCCAGGTTTGTTTCTTGCAGAATTTGTCTTGTGGTACTTGGCAATCATGCAATGTACAGCAGTGCCTTCCCCTTAGCATGAACTTATCTTCTTCCTGAGCTCCAGACGTAGTAACTGTAGTCTCTCTCATGTGTTTAGGTGACTGAATGTTATTAGGAAGCCATTGACTGCATGGGCGTGGTTTACTGTAGGCGAGTTTTGAAAATAATATTCATTCCAATATTATTTATTATAGTAAATATTAAGCGGAAGGAAGTAACTGCTGCTGATGGCTGTTTCAGAGCATTTCTAGCACCATGTGCTATGAATCATATTCTCCTCAAGACAGCAGCTCTTAGACTAAACATGGTGGAGGCTGGAAATGAAGATTGTTTGTGACGTGTAACAAACCAAATCTCAAAAAGCTTTTCATTTGAGCAAACATTGACAGCAAAACATTTTCCTGCCTGATTTCTGATTCATTTCTTTTAAAATTGTGATTGTGAAATGATTTATTAGGTCAGCATTTTTTGCTTCCCTTCAGAAATGTAAAGTGAAGTGAAGTGATTGTCATTGTAATGCACAGCACACTGTGCACACAGCGAACTTCGGATTACGGGGCCACTTCCTTAACCGTTAGGCCACCGCTGCCCTCCGGATGAATTAAATCAGGATGAAATAAAATAAATTTCAACAGGTCATGAACCTGTTTCTGTTCTGCTGTATATCCTGATGAATAAATTAGGTATGATTAGGTGAACCCTCACAATCCCAAATGTTTAAAGGGAGTTTGATCTTATCGGATTTATTGCTCCTATAGTGGTCTTCTACATCATTGGACTTGCCGTTTTTGTCTGACAATTACGTAGGAATGAAATTGGCAAAAAATTTAAAGGATTAGCGACTCAACATTAGAGGAATCTGGTTAAATTGGTTAACTAGCTAGTTTGACCATGACAACCATGTCCTTTGACCTGCTTAAAATTTGATAGAATTTTTATTTAATCAAATCACATTCCCGTATATAAAAAAGTCACGTTTTGTTGTATTGCTTTTTGCCTTGATTATGGCTGTTGTTGTTGTTGTTTTTCTATCAGCTTCTGCAATGTCACATTTATTTACCTCCACAGTTGCATACATTTTTTGCTAAGATCTTGTAGAGATGATGGGACTCCAGTACATCCCAACAATTCTCAATAGAGTTAAGGTCTGGACTCCATATATGACTATGATGTCTCATGCTCCCTGATCCTCTCTTTGTGCCTGATGAAGCATTTTATTGTTATCTTGGTATACGTCCGTGCCATCAGGTGAGAAGAAATTCAATTTCAAGTAACCTGGTTGATCAGAAGGTTCAGGTAGCCAAGACCTCAAAAACGGCAAACCACCCCAATCATAGTGCTCCCCTCACAGGCTTGTAGGGTAGAAACTGGACATGATGGTTGCATCACTTTATCTGCCCATCAGGGCAGGGGACATCAGACATGATCTTCCTGCATTGCCCCAGTCGAGTAAATTGAAGCTTTTTGTTCTGATTAGCCTCACTGATCATTGCTTTTAATTCTCTACAGCTGAGTTCCCGTTACACTGTGCATGTGAACATGCTTGTACTGTCACTGTTGAACAGCTGTTTGCTTTTTGGAATGCTAATCGAATTCAGCTCTGATGAGGGTGGCCAGGCCGGGTGGCGGCCATATATGACTTTACTGGTGCATATTTTGAGCGCAAAAAAAAAAAATATTGATGAAGATCACAATTATCTTAAAATTCCAAAAACTGTGGGTTGCTGACCCCTGTTATAGACCAATCATTTCTTTGTTAGTGAGCAAATGTACCTATGTGGTTGTGGTCATCAATAATGTGCTATGTATACAAATTCCAGCATAAAAGTGCAGTCTGTTATTCTTTATTTTTCTCAGTTCCACTGCAAAACACATTATATTTAATTTTTTCTTTTTGTAAAGTAAAATTAAACATTAAAAATGAGATTGAGGGGTTGTTTTTCATTTAATTTTTAATTTTACTTTGTATTTATTATTGAAAGTAATAAATAAATGAGACTAAACAATACCTCTGTGTGTGTGCGCACAGTTCCTTGGAAGCGGGATAAATACTTTCCCATTTCAGCAGTGTGTATGTGTGTGTGTGTGTGTGTGTGTGTGTGTGTGTTGCTAAGCACCGGCAGATAATGCTGTATGACTTGCGTAATGACACACATTTTTCACACCTCTAAATGGATAAAAGGCGATTAGTGGTCGACCTGTGACTCAGACATGAATTAACATCAGCTAGAGCTGTGGCAGGGAGCATAATTCGTCAGAGTTATCTTATTGCACAGGAATTACACTGGTAAATTCTGCTCAGGTGAAAAGGATTTTACACTAGGTTCACCTACATATCAGAATTTCTTCCACATACAGGTGTAGTGGAAGCATATTCAGTCTGTTCTAATGGCGTTTTCCCTGACCAGCATCCTGTGCTTTCTACAGTGCAACATTAGTGCCTTTTAAACACTTGATGTCTTGGCGGTCAGAAGGAGAACGGCTGTCTTGCAGAAGGAAGTAAAAAGAGACGTTGGAATAAAAAAGGCCCTGACTCTACATTAGCCTTAGATAATTCGCAGTAAAGGCCCTGTTTAGCCGGGCCACTTTTAAATCAAGCCATGAATGCAGGCTGGCACAGTTGGCAGGATGGCATGGGTGCCAGAGCCAAGTATGTGTAAATGGGATAATTAGATGACCACACTTGGTTAGACTGCACCCGCACTCAACATCTGACTGCACCAAGAAGCCTAAATGGCTCAGGCACACAAGGCTGTCACGGCATTTGTTACTGCACTTTCCTGAGGCTCATAAAAAATGTCCCCTTGTACTGCATCCTCCCGAGCACGAAATCACCACATCATGTGCAAACTATATCTAGATCTTCAATTTAATCCTTCTGAATACTGGCCTTACGTAGCGGGTAAGGATGCAGAATCCTGAACCACACACTGCTTCCCGGGTGCCTTTCATGGCTGCCTGCTGCTCACTAAGGGTGCCAGGTTAACTCTTTAGGGTCCAATATTTTTGTTTCTTTATACTGGATTTTGACCTCAAGATTTCAAAAGCTATTGTCGAAAAGGGATTAAAGTTTGAGATGTTCTGTAAAGTAGAACATATGTTGGGCATGACCCATGACCCCTTCAGAGACTGAATTGCCAAATTACATCCTCACAAACATCAATGACTTGTGGCTCTCTTCCACTGTTATCCATTCAAAATTTTGTAGAGGATTATTATGACATCCTGTCGCAATTCTGAGACTTTTGTGCTGAAAGGTTTAAGGACACATTTCAGAGGACACATTTCATTTTAATGTGTCCTCATAATAATGTCAAATACAATCACTTTTTACAATGGAAGAGTGGAAGAGCATGTTGTAATAGGTTTCAGCAGGCTGCATATTTGTCGTGGCTGAGTGAATGCATGAAGCATCATTTTATGAAATGTTGAAAGTTTAGTTATGTGTATAAAAAAGAGAAACAGAAAGATAACACTTCCAGATAAACACTTCCCTTTTCCCTTAGATAGAACAGGGTACAATGGATAAGTATCCATAGGGATGGATATAGGATGCAACAGGTACATGTTAATAAGGATTAAGAAAAGGAGACATTTTGTGTTTTTTTTGTATGTCTGATGTGAGATTTAAACTGTTTTTTTAATCTGTTTGATAAGCCTCATCTATCCTCTTCTCCTTGTCAAAAGCAAGGTGAAGAACGTCCATAGCCAGACAATATCAAAGCCAACATCTGCTTCAGAGAAGATTTGTTCATATGTGTACTAGAGCAGCCCCTTCCTAAGTTTGTGCTACAATGTTCTGTAAAACTAGATCCCTGCATGTTTAAAGCTTCAAACAGACTCTGACATCCAAAAATGCAATGAAGCACTCCAGATTTGACCTGTATTGTCTGCATATCTAACATCCACCTTTGATATTATCAGAAACAGTGGCTGCAAGGGCAGAGATGAGGTCATTTTGGATTGAGTGGGACGTTCCAGAAAACACACCTGACGAAAGAAAATGTGTGACGAGACGGTCGTGTTGTGCCCCTAATCTGATCATGGGATTCATCCCAGCTCCTGATGGCCAAGCAAGGAATATGTAATAAGTCATTCAGCAGCCCAGTGTCCGGACCCGCCCACTGCTCTATTCACTCCCGCAGGCGCTGAGGTCACTTGGATGTGACCGTTTTGGTGCATTTTTCCACAGTCCAGCCAGCTTTTCTGCAATCAAAAATAAAAAATGGACTGTGCTGTATGGAGATGGATGCGGGTTTAAAAATGCATCAGTGGCCTATGACACGCCCTGCAGTTGAGACTGTCCCCACACTTTGACCCTTTTCAAGACCCTCTGGGATGTGAG
The DNA here is from genome assembly GCF_900700375.1 of Denticeps clupeoides. Classification (NCBI taxonomy): domain Eukaryota; kingdom Metazoa; phylum Chordata; class Actinopteri; order Clupeiformes; family Denticipitidae; genus Denticeps; species Denticeps clupeoides. Next base: position 19,596,977 of record NC_041724.1, on the reverse strand, counting down.
TGAGTCAGAGAGAAACGACCGTCCAGGGTAGAGCGAGTGTGCAATAGCTGATAAATATGTATATGAGATAGGGCTGTAAAAACGATACAATCTCGATCGATCATCACAATCAAATTCAGTGATCATGATAAAAAGGGCATAAATTTGCATGTTTTGTGTGGATTTACTTTTAAATGGCTGCCAAACATCCCAAGTGTCCCAGAAGAACCAGGATATTGATTGCAGCTTGTTGATAGCGGCTCCCCGATGACCGCAAATTGAATAAAATATCTGGAGCGAGCAAGCGAGGCGAGAGAGTAGTGTGGACATTGCGCCAATCCGATTTCCTTGTGGCTGGGCTGCAGGTATGAGAAGTGTTACGGGTTCGATGGAAAATGGAAGCATGCTCTATGTATAGCATTGTTGTTGTATAATACATGAGATTCAGCTGTACCTCATAAGAGGGGATTCATATGAATTCATGTCAAAATGCCCATATCTAAAGTGGAATCCCTAGCAGATGTGCCTTTGGTGTTTGAGAATCACGTCAAACCCATTTTGGTCTGGCTGTGACACGAAGGGAAAAGGACACGCTGGCACCGGTATCACAAACAAGAGCCACAAGGAACTCAGGGGATGTAGAGGTGGGATTTCACTACACACTTCTGATCTACATTTTTGTGTAGAGAATCCCCCACCAATATGTGCACGATAGAGCTGGATTGCCTGGACTGCAGCAGGCACTGTTAACTGAATCTGGAATAAACCCATCTCTCCTCCTACCCTTTGCCAGATCCATAAACCATGAAATTGCACCCAGGAGCATTTTGTTTTCTTTTTCTCCGCATCACAATGTTACACAACAGAAAATGACCTGTATTCTGCTTCGAGCCGCAACCCATGTAAATGCTGTGGTGTTACAATATGTTGAAAATAAGACCACCAGTCGAATGTGTAATAATGGCTCAGCTCCTCTTCACAGTAAACAGAAACTCCTCTCTACAGCAGAAGCACAGTCAGTAAATGTTGAAGAGCATGGTCCACCTGGCTCCATCTCAGGACTCATTTTACATGAATTTGAGGGTGACCTATGCTGCGTATAACAGGCAAGTAAATGAAGGAAGTGAACCTTAAAATCTGATGGCGTGGAGCGAGGAGTTCAATGTTATTGGATTTTGCCAAAATAATCTGAATCAGATTTGTGTTTATTGCCAAGTATGTGAGTGAACACACACGCAGAATTTGATTCCGGTTGATGGTGTGTCTCAAGCACAGCAGTATAAAAACGACTAACAATATACGGTATAGTTCAAATCTTATAGAAAAAAAATACAAAGATTACAGAAATAATCCAAGTTTATGCACAGTCCTTGAAAGCATGCAGCTACTGTCTTACTTCATCTGTAACAATCATCTGTACGTGTCTGTGTGTGCATTTCACTCATTTCCATAATTTAATATTAGCGATTTGGTCAATGTCTTGGCTAATCAATGGTGAGTGTGTCATGTGCATCACAACCAAGTTGTGTTACTGTGTTTGGTGGCATTTTAGTAGTTTTACTGTTGAGCTGCAGTTTTAGGTTCATTAGTAAAAAAGTGGAAGAAAGGATTGAGGTCTGACAGACCATGTGTCTGTCATGTTTTGACTTGTTGATGAAAGCAGAAATATTTAGTCAATATTTTATTCTAATGACCTTATTTTTGTGGATGAAATTATAGCAACAAAAATGTAGCTATGCAGTTGATTTTTAAAAGGGCCATTGAAAAGGGCCATTTCTTCAAGTGCAAGGCCAGTTCTACACAAATAAACATCATTTGTGCAGTGAAAGATTGAATGAATGATGAAGAAGAGCCTTGCATTGTCCTTCTGCTGAAGGCTGGAATAGACTTGCTGGAAGATTTGGAAGATTGCTTACATTGGCACCTATTCCCTGTGGGCTGGTGCCTGATCTTTTTCATGTCTTTCATGAGGTTGTGTCATCAACACATGTACAGTGGCAAGAAATAAGTAATAAAGCCAGTCTAGAATATGCCACTGTGTCTCCGTGCTTGCAGTTTTCCTCCGTTTTCCAGCGGAAAATCACATGATTATATAACAGTTTGATTATTCCTCCGACAATCTGGATTCTGAGACGATAAGGAGATAACAATGGTTCTGCTGGTGGGTACGTATAATTGTTACTGGCCTTGCCAACAGAAGTGCTTTCTTTCAGCACTGAGGGAAGACTAAAATTTCATTCTGCCGCGAGTTTTTTCCTGTCTTTATGACTCAGGGGGACTGATATAACAGGTAATTGTACTGTGTGCTCAAGTGTGTGGGGCTCTTGCAGCATATTGGATGAATGTCTCTGTGTGTGAGAAGCCAAAGCCTTGGGTGCACTTGAGCAGTCTGTAGCCCCTGCGTCCACGGGCTGTGTGTGTGTGTGTGTGTGTGTGTGTGTGTGCGTGCACTCTGCAGACTGTATAATATAAAAGCTATTTTAAGAGTCTGTAGGCATGCTCTTTTGTTGATCCACAGTGCATCACATCTATGCTGAGTCCTGCATTGGTTGTCTGTCCGATTAGAACAACACTTAGCACTAGATCATTTTAATTAGGACCAAAATGCCTCTTGCCTCAGTGTTGTGCTTCATTAGGTTAAGAAGAACTTCTTCATGCTTCTTGCGAACAGAAGAGTCTTCAACTGTTTCGAAGCAGAGGATCGGAGCAATATTCTTTATTAATATCATCCTTCATATCCTTCAGAGACCCAGGGAGAAAAAAATTATTTCAATAAAAATCAGGTGTTGGGGTGATAAACAAACGGCAAAGATTATTTCGTTTGTAGCTCATTTTATCTCATTTTTACAACATGCACGTCAGTGCACAACAGGATTTTGTTAGTGTGAAAAATCAATAAAATCCAAGTGCTTCTTGTTAGTTTTTCGTGTACTGCTGGAAGTACTGCAGTGTGCTCCTACCACTGCGTGTCACTGAGGTACCATCATCTTCAATTTTGTGTTCTTCCAACACAGCCATGAATCTAAATCATTGAAGTAGAGTTGAGCAATTCTATACTGTTCTGTAACAATTTCCCTTTGGGATTAATAACGAATCTATGTATCCTTCTACAGTGGGTATGGAAAGAACTCAGACCCTGTAAAATGTTTCACTCTTTGTTATACAGCAGCCATTTAGCTCATTTTTCCCTTATTACTGTACACACAGCACCGAAAAACACAGAATTGTTGACATTTTGGCAGATTTGCTTGCAAAGAAAAACTGAAATATCACCTGGTAATAAGTGTTCAGACCGCTTGCCCAGTACTTAGTAGAAGCACCCTTTTGATCTTATACAGCCATGAGTCTTTTTGGGAACGATTCAACAAGTTTTTCACACCTGGATTTTGGGATCCTCGGCCATTCCTCCTTGCAGATCCTCTCCAGTTCTGGCAGGTTGGATGGTAAACGTTGGTGGACAGGGGCAGTGGTGGCCTAGCGGTTAAGGAAGCGGCCCCGTAATCAGAAGGTTGCTGGTTCGAATCCCGATCCACCAAGGTGCCACTGAGGTGCCACTGAGCAAAGCACCGTCCCCACACACTGCTCCCCGAGCGCCTGTCATGGCTGCCCACTGCTCACCAAGGGTGATGGTTAAATGCAGAGGACAAATTTCACTGTGTGCACCGTGTGCTGTGCTGCTGTGTATCACAAGTGCCAATCACTTCAATTTCATTTTTCACTTTCAATTGGGTTTAGGTAAGTGGTCTGGCTGGGCCATTCAAGAACAGTGATGGAGTTGTTGGGAAGCTACTCCTTCTTTATTTTAGCTGTGTGCTCAGGGTCATTGTCTTGTTGGAAGGTGAACCTTCAGCCCAGTCTGAGGTCCTGAACAGTGTTTACTCTGACCTGCAGTGTGAGCTGTAAGGTCTTATATAGACAGGGGTGTGGCTTTATCATCAAGTCCAGTCAGTAGAATCAAACCTAGCTGGACTCAAATGAAATTCAAGTTAAATATATAAGTGTCACAGCAAAGGGTCTGAATTGAACCATGTGATATTTCAGTTTTTCTTTGTTAATAAATCTGCCAAAATGTCAACAATTCTGTGTTTTTCTGTCAATATAAATTATTGAAGGAAATGGCTGCAATATAACAAAAAGTGAAATATTTCATGGGAGAACCCACTGTATCCATTTATCAATTTACACTAATACATTTCTTTATGCTATTCTTCCTTTTTTGCTCATAATCAAACATGTCAGATGCCTGCATTTTGATTTTGGCCCAGATATGACGGTGGTTTGCTTCAGCTGGCCTTGTGTCTTTATTTATTACATCTGCATCTTCCTCTTACCCATCTCACTCTCTCCTAGAAACAATGATTCTGTCGAGAATTCTCTCTGCTTCTGTGAAAGAACTGACATGCACTACAGTACAAATTAATAAATTAGTCAACTGCACTGAAATCAATTATCAGATGTTAAGTTTCGGAAATTAATATATGAAATATATCACTAAAAATATTTGAAATATAATTATCATGTTTAACTTTCTTTTTTCCATAAAATGTGCTTGTGCTGATTGCAGCCATTTTGAAAAGACAGGAAAAGAAGGGGTTGGCAATGTCACACCCCCACACGTGACATCATTTTAAAGCTGCAGTAGTCGACTTGTATAATATGAGAGATTTAAGCCCCAATGCTGTGTTTGGATCCATGTTATCGGTGAACAATGTTAGATACGTGAATTCTGCATCATGATTGATTTGTCAAACGAGTCGCCATTCGTGCACACAGACCAATGGAAATTCCTACATCTCTGCATTAATCTTACCCAAAACAAACTGAGAATATCTCAGCAACTGCAGGGTCATTTTAATTTTTTTAAAAGCCAGGAGATTAAGCACGTAGTAGGCATTCATTCTGGCCCAATCAGAGAAGTGATAAAGATAAAGTGACGAAGAGGCTGCAGTCTGATTAGTGCAGAGTGGGCGGATGTCCGAGGGGACCGATATCAAACCGTATGAAATTATCAAAAAAATCTGCTGCGCAATCTTCCACTCTGACTCCAGCTCTCGCAAAAGTCTCAACCGGACCTGCTGATACCGGCACCGCCAGAGAAGAAACTCAGACTCATTTCATAAGCAGCTTGAGAGCGACTATGATTATCCTGCATGTCCTTCCTCTTTCCTTTCACCCACGTATGGACACAAATACAGCAACTTCCCATCATTTAAATCAGTTCATTCTGAGACTGTTTCACTACTTCCTGGACCACATGTACCATCATTCTAAAAACACATTTTAGTTATTATTATTTGTAATTACTATTATTTAGTTATTATTAATAATTAAAACAGTGTTCGGCGCAGGAGTTCATCTCCTTGTGTTTAAGGTCGGCTTGTGCATCTTTGCCCAGCAGCCAGCAGGAGGTTTTGTATTAAAGTATAACCAGTTTCATGGCGCATCATGGCTGCATCAGAGCGTCCAGCTCATGCTGCATGTTCCTGAACTGATCTAGCTGACTATTTAACTCGACCCTCGGTTCAGACCCCAGACTCTGCTCCGTCCGTTATTGTCACGGTTGCTACGGGAAGACATGCTGGGTTGGCTGGTGACAGTCAGCGTTGGTGACAACCCGGGGAGTTGTGGAGGCAGCTGCAGTGATGCCGCAGAGGGGAGAATGGACCAGGCGAATGGTCAGAGCATGGGCAGCGTGCAGAAGAGGAAGCAAAGTTTAAACTATAAAATACATTTTGCTGCACTGGCCGCATAGTTTGTGTTTTCTAAACTCCTGGTAAGGCGATGATGTCGTGTTGTAGATCTCTGGGCACTCAGAGACTGATAAGACCAGCCTTTTCTCCATCCCTGCTTTGTGTGAAACTATGCTGTGTCCTGGTTGACAGGAAACCATGGATATTTTACTTTGAATGGACAGCTGTACAATTCGGAATGAGCAGAAAGAACGATTCTTTCTACAGTTATTCAACTGTAATGACCTCTTTTTACAACACAGTGGAAATTATAGCAAGTTCTGAGAATACCTACGTCCAGATTTATACTGATATTCTCAATGAGTTATATAATATATTATACTGTATGTCAAAATTAATAAAGTTTGCACATGCGATGCATTTTTCATGACAATCATATTCTGACCTATTAAACATCCATAAATAAACACATTAAGCACAAGCATTTAGACTTAAATATAACTTGCTGTCACGACTACGGACATACGGGGGAGGGAAGCGCAGATGCAGGACATTCTGGGAAGGGTTTTTTTTAACAAACACACAATAAACACAAATAAAGAATGGTGCGGTGGCCGAAAACAATTTAACTTAAATAAAGAACATAAACTAAACCTCAAAAACATAAAGACATTCACTCGGGGAATTCAAGTTCAGAATGAGTTCACGAAAATGCCATTCCTCCCGAAGGGGCGGAAATGTCTGGCTTTTAAGCGCTGTCAGGATTGGCCACCGGTGATGAGCCCAGCTGCAGTCAATCCTGACACTTGCTATAATGAAATTTACAGTCATTGCTCATTGTGTTTATACAAACTGACACAACGTCTACACATATTACCCCATGAGAGGTGATGCATTTCTCTTTGTCAGACGACAGTCAGTATTAACAACCTCGGTCTTACCTTCATACCCTTCTACAATGCACTAGGGTTTTAGCACTACAAATTACATTTTTGCAGATCTGTTTCAAATGTCAGCAAAATTGTGATTGCCGGTATTATTTTGTTGCACTGGTGACAATGCTGAAGGTGACATGATGAAACAATACACATTATCAGGAAATAGATCTATGACAACACAGCATATTAATAAATGAAACAGGCCACGGGAAACACACTAAACAAGTAAAAAACCAAATGACAAAATGAGGACAGGACACAGCGAGGATAAATTTATACTGATAATCAAAGATGAAAACATTCAAGACAAGGCAAATATGACACTCAGGAGTAAACAAACCGTAAACATCCAAAAGATCTTTAGTTGGCCAGACTTGGTGCCTTGGTGCCTTGCAGCCCTCATTTTAATTAGTTATTGTCACGACTACGGACGTACGGGGAAGGAAGCGCAGAGGTTTGACATGCTGGGAAGGGGGTTTTATTAACAAATAAACAATAAATACAAATAAACAGCGGCGCGGTGGCCGAAAACTATTTAACTACAATAAAGAAAGTAAACTTGCCCGCAGGCGTGTGGCGATTGCCAGAAATGAAAATACACAATTACTCAACAGTGCACTAACGTCCACGAAAATGCCGGAGACCTGGAAGGGGCGGAAACATCGGGCATTTAAGCGCTGTCAGGATTGGCCACCGGTGTTGAGCACAGCTGCAGTCAATCCTGACAGTAATGTTAGCAAATTATATTATATAAGTGTTTTTGTGTAATTATGCATCTTTAAGTTCTGTTTTTGGTAAGTTGACCTCACAGTGATGTAAAAAAATGTTAATAGTCCCCTGTGTTGGTTATAACATGGCAGTAAACCCAGAGTGTAAAATTTGAGTTAAAATGCTGTTAAATTTCAGTATTTTTAGTGTATAAAAACTAAGTGTACGATACTAGTATTTTAGCGCAGTTAAAATTTCACTCATACTAACTCAATTTCCAAAACCACTTAGTCATACTTGGAACTGGAGCCCATCCCAGGAAAAGTGGGCGCAGAGCAGGGACGCACCCAAGATGGGACACCGGCCCAACGTAGGGTGTTCACCGCTATAAAGTAAAGTTACATTCTAGAGATAATTAGAATAAGTAAAGAAGTGTGGCATTGCACAGCAGATATTGCACTTAAACCATTATTATACATAGTAATTGCAAATGTGTCCAAAGACACATAGAATGAGGTAAAATGCACAAATATTACGAATATCACAGCATTAAATACGTGGGGTAAGTGTGTGTGCATGTACAAATCCATGGTAGCAGCATGTGCATGTGTGTGTCCAGTGAGTCCTGATGTTAATTAGGGGGCATGCTGGGAGTTCAGCAGTTTGATGGCGGTGGGGAAGAAATTGTTCCTAAACAAGGTGGTAGTAGCCTAGTGGGTAAGACACTCGCCTGTGAACCAGAAGACCCGGGTTCAAATCCCACTTACTACCATTGTGTCCCTGAGCAAGACACTTAACCTTAAGTTGCTCCTGGGGGCAAATACTGATTGTAAGTCGCTCTGGATAAGGGCGTCTGATAAATGCTGTAAATGTAAAATGTAAATGTAAACCAGGAACCTGTAGAGCTCTCCAGACGGCAGCAGGGTGAAGAGTGTGTGTGCAGGGTACATCTCATCTCTAATGTTGTTCTTCTCTGTGTGTCTACACTGGGTTATGGAGATCTCCTCTAGAGTTGGGAGTTGGGTCCTAATGATGCACTGGGCCATCTTTATGATGAATTGGAGGGTCTTCTTATTCTCTGAGGTGCACTTAGAGTAGATGCTGTTCTGAAGTATTTGATGGGGTAAAAATGTGAAAGTGAAGTGATTTTCATTGTGAAACACTGCAGCACAGCACATGGTGACACAATTAAATGTGTCCTCTGTATTTAACCATCACCCTTGGTGAGCAGCCATGAAAGATGCCCGGGGAGCAGCGTGTGGAGATGGTGCTTAGCTCAATGGCAGGTTTGGGGTTTGGGTATTCGAGCTGGCAACCTTCCGATTACGGGTCCGCTTACTTACCCACTAGTCCACCACTGCCCTGGAGCCTCTTCTTCCCTGTAAGCAGTCCTGTGGAATGAGCACCTGGACACCCGTGGAGGCCTCTAGCAGCATAGTGTCTGCTTGTTGAACCGTGGAAAGAAGTGATTAAGATCTTCAAGGAGAGTAGTCTGCTGAGCTGGATGGACAGTTGTTGCTTTTGTAGTCCGTGATTGATTTAACACCTTGCTTAATGTGTCTGGGATAAGAGTTATCAAAGTGCTCCTTGATCTTTACCTTGCAGGAGTGCTTTGCTTTCCTAATGACTCTCTTCAGGTTAGCCCTGGCCATAGAGTAGGCCACCGGATTGCCTGCGTGGAATGCAGGTTTTCAACTCCCCCGTTCATCAATGGCTTGTGATTGGGGAATGTCCGAGTGTTCTTACAGGTCTTGCATTGTCATCCAAGTCTCTCAGACTGCCCTGGGTGGAGATATGTTTAAACAGATCCCAGTCTACGTTCTTCAAACCGTCCTGCAGTCTCGAGATACGACCTTCAGACCAGACTCTCTGTTTGTGTGGTGGTCTTTGCCCGAGTATGATGGGAAATCACAGTGTGCGAGCTGGGGGAGGGGGATGCTGTGTATGCCTTTGTAATGTTGCATTAAACATGATCCACTGTGTTATTTCCTCTGGTTGGAAAGTCTCTCTGGTAGAATTTGGCAGTAAAGACCTGACGTTGGCATGATTGCATTCCTGGCGATAATCTGGATGAGAGTTTTGATGGTCTAGTACTAGCTTAGCTTTAGTGTAGGGTGCAAATGCTCAACATTTTGAAAGTAAAAGTGGTTTTAATAAACAAAACAGAAACAGTGCGATGGCCGAAAACATAGTCTACCCAAAAATACGTAGCGTACATGGGACACCATTAATGCAGGATATGGGGTGTGGGAGAGTCTAACATATAAAGCACCCCTGCTCAGGCATCACCTAGGTATCACATAGCCCCCACCACAAGGGCTCAACACCAACGCTCTCGACAAAAATCACAGGTGGTGGCAAACCCTGGATTCCGGAGGACCCGGGGCTTTGTCCCAGAGAACCCGTCCAACAGGAGTAATGGTGAGGTCATCATGGTCACGCAACTGGTGCATTTGTATTTATGCACACAAGATGATGAATGTAAATCGTAGCTCAGTGAAACGACTGATAAAATTGGTGAGTGTCTTAGTGGAAATTCCATGGTTGATGGAGAGTCGAGTCAAGACCAGCAACACATTCCACATTCCTGGCCTTACCTCAGTGTGTCTGGTGGTCTAGTGGTTAGGATTCAGCGCTTTCGCCCCACAGCCCAGGTTCGATTCCTGGTCAGGGAAGGTTTGTAAGATTTCAGGGGCAGTGGTGGTCTAGCGGTTAAGGAAGCCCCGTAATCAGAAGGTTGCCGGTTCGAATCACGATCCCAAAAAAAGGTGAAATAAGTGAAAACATGTTTTATATTCTAGTTTCTTTGCTCTGGTTACTGCTTTGCACACTCTTGGCGTTCTCTCGATGAGCTTCAAGAGGTCGTCACCTGAAATGCTTCTCCAACAGTCTTGAAGGAGTTCCCAGAGGTGTTTTGCACTTTTTGGTCCAGCTCACCCCAAACCATCTGGACTGGGTTCAGGTCCGGTGACTGTGGAGGTCAGGTCTCCACTTTTTGTTAAGTACAGAACTCCACATGTGTTCATTCATAGTTTTGATGCCTTCAGTGAGAATCTACCAACGTAAATGGTCATGAAGATAAAGAAAACACGTTGAATGAAACGGTGTGTCCAAACTTTTGGCTGAACTGTACATACAGCTTTTTGTGGTGTAGTTATCTGTTTTGTAAAGGGACTTTTGAATGATGACATGTACAAATTCACATCATTGGCTGTGTCTTTCGTCTGCCTCTCCCCCGCAATGCACACACACAATGATGTGGGTAGTTCTCACATAGCACTTAAAGTCCTGCATATGATCTCTTGCTGTTAAATAGAAGTGAGTCATATGTTATGCATTTAATGTCATTGTCTAGGCTTTGAAATCTGACAGATAATATTTATGTGTAGGCTAATATCTATCTGCATAGCAATAAAGTTTTTCAACACCAGGCACATTGAGGTTGCGATCCCTCAATCTTTTAAGCACTTTTATTTTTTGAATGCATTCAGAAATTTGTGGCCAACGATGCTTTTTGTCTCACTTGATTTTTCTCTACTTGACTCCACGTCCAAGTACAAGCAAACCTTTCCCTAAAAATGGTGCTTTTGTCCTACTTTAAGTCTGTTTACTTTTTACTTTAACTTGAGTAAAAAAGTTCAGATGTCACATGACTCAAGTCGCATGATTGGTACAAACATGGAATTGGGTGACATTTGTCATTTAATGACGCTGAACCGGTGCTCAGTGCCATTGTGTCATTGAAGCATGTAACACATGTTTGACTCTGGATAACTTGACTGCAAGTTTTGCACCCCTTGCACCCTTTTTTGCATGTCATCACCTTGTTTATTAAAGAGTTCTGATTGTTGAACTAAAGCTGACATTCATGGACACATCTAAGTATTAAATAAGACGTAAATATTCTCATATGCTCACTCTAAAATGGCTCAGCACATCTTCACTTTGAACAGTTTAAACACACACTGAATGTGGACTAATTTATACAGAATCTCAACTTAAAGCGCCAACGATTCCAATGCACATAAACAAGCAAGACACGAAACTGATGTAGGTGCATATCAAACGCCATGCCTGCATGCACACACAAGGTCTGCCCATTGGTCATCAAAAACGGGACACACGTCACTGCTTTATCATGCCCATGATAGGGCCATCACCCTGTAGAAGTTTTAGGCCTAAACCATCTACAGTCACAAACTTGTCCCAGTTCTTTTCAGCACATTGAACATTTTGCAGACAAAGGCAGATATTTGTGATGTATTAACATTTTATTTTAGGGCAATTACAAATACAAAATGAATCCAATCAAAATCACCCATATTTAGGAACAAAATATTCAGGACAATTCTGGACAGTTGGCAACCCACTGCCTGGCCCACAACGGCTCTCTCGGTTCACGCTCCAGCCCGCCTCCTTCGTCTTCCACACAGCCACGGTAAAGAGGTCCCACTTGTCTGTCCCGTGGCTCTGCTCCCTCCCACTGCTCTCCCCACCGGCATGCATATTGCAATATAAATTCTGCTCCAGTTTTAATATTTTCGAAAGTGTAATGATTACACTGCTCTTAAGTTAAATTATAACATGATATCATAGGGCAGTGTTGGCACCTCCTCTGCCATGACATGGGTCCAAATGGACAGGTTTGATTACAAAAGTCCTGTAATATCGTCTTTTTTAGCAGCATTTTTGCTTCAGGTTATGGTTAAGATGCTGTACCTACAGTAATCTCAGAAGTATTTCATACCAAAATGTAATGATGCCAAAATTATACTAATAGTCCCTGCATTTGCTGAGGTTGATTTTGGGTATGTCCTTTAATGGGTTAATAAAATCCTGACTATATTGTCACATCTCAAGCTTCAGTATAACGCTGGCACCTCGAAAGTTAACACTCAGTAACCCGACCTCTGCTCTGCCAGTATCAGCACCTTGTGGTCTTGCCTGCTCTCCCCAAAACTCTCCACGTGTGTTAATAATACAGAACGTAGGCGCTAAAAGCGTCTTGCTACCGCTGGGCCACATTGGTAGTGAAGTCACGTCAGATCAGTGCGGCGCGCGTCTCATAAGAGTTTTATGTAGCGCAGTTCTGCTGAGCTGCTGGGAATTTACTGTATATGCCCTGGATGTCAGTGCTGAGATGGGTGCATTTAACTGTAATGAATGCACATTTATATTTCATATCTTCAGCCAGAAACGTTATGCCTTTTCTTGTTTCTCCTCTAAATATGGGGTTATTTACATATTCCTTTTCAATATGTGATATTTGCTCCCTGTATTTCTCCAATTTATGAACAGCCTGTTGTGCGAAAGTCACCTATTCCGGGGTAAATTGGATTTGGGGACAGTGTAATGTGTCCTATGAAAAGCCGTATCACCTACACCAGCAGCACCACATGAGGAAGTTAAGGTCCAGTAGTCCATCAGACCTTATTTTTGAAGACTGTTGAACTTTGCATCAGACTCACAGGGGAGAAACCTCGGCAAAATGTTCCTCAGATCCAATCGCATTGTTCTCAATGGGAAACGAGGTAGGGGTATAATAGGGAGGTCTTTTGGTCGGGCTTGGGCACCACAGTCATTTCAATCGCCTTAACAGGGCCTTTTCCTCTAAAAAGGTCACGCTGCAGAGAGAAGAGAGCCACAGCGGATGGTGCATGCTGGGAATGCTAACAGTCGATGGTGGGGGAGGGGCTTATTGGGAAGCCAGTCAGCTGAGCACTAGGTAGAATGCTGAGAGATGGGCTCAAGATGTGGACATACCTGAGACGACATACCCAGCACTACCCACCAACGCTGGCATGTTCTTAAAATTTGGTCTGTATAATGATAACAGAGCTTTATTATTACTATTATTATTACATAATTACAGTACAACATTACTATAATAAATCCCCCACGCCCATGTGCAGCTCAGACTCCGTCTGTCTGTTTTAAGCTGCGTTCCATCTACTGAGCAGAACCTTTTCAAGTAGCTCACCAAAGAAGAGAGAACCTCACTGCTGTTCATTGCCCAGATTGATCACACAGCATAAATCAGATGGAAGTGTGTCATTAGGCCACGCTGGCACAGAGAACTCAATTCAGATATGCATTTACATATGTATGAAAATGTTCTCATTCCAGCAATATGTCCCAGACAATGACAATTTTTTTTTTTGTTAAAAATGTAAAGCACTGAAAAATTATCTTTTGTCTTTTATCCATTGTGACTTCACAAGTCTGTTTTATCCCAAGGACAGCGCACTGTCGTTAGAGACTGTCAGCAGAGCCTCCATTTATTCTGACATGTTGACTTTTTATTGCTGAATTCATCTCAAATAATTGTGCCTGTCATCTCTCCATTCACTGTAGTACAATAATGTCACACAAAAATGTCCTGAACAAGCTGTTTAAACAGGAGAAGTCTGCGGCATTCAGCCCCTTGCTTGGGTCTTTGCTGAGGGGGGCCATGGCCAATCATGGTTCTACCACACCATACAACACACAGAGACAGTGACGGATATTCATTCACACCACGTTAAGAGAATCCATTTAGAATACATCAGAATAATCATAAAGTAATTTACAAATTCACCACCATAAACAAATAATGATACATCATTTAAAAAAATCTGTATTTATTATTAAAGCATTCTGCATACTTTACTGAATCATTACTTTATGCACTGTAATGTAATATATAACTGAATACATTAGTGGCTTATTTATTCCTCACACAAAAAACTAAATTCCATTTTGTATAATTTAAGGAACAATAAGCACAAATCTGGTACATAATGTGGCACCTAGTAAAATAAAATATCAATACATTACTCGACAAAACCACAGTTGTTTGTCATTTATTTATGAAACCATCTCATAAAAAATAAAAGGGCATATAAATGGGTGGAGGAAGACGGTGCATGGCACAGTAATAGTGACACAGGAAGTGCTTCTTCTTTTCCAGGATACTCCATACTCCAAGGCATCATGGAGGCTGCTGTCGCCAACAACTGGCAGGTGACGGCGAGGTCTGTGGGGAGCATCACTGACCCTCAGGAGCTCAGGCGCATCATTGAGGAAATGGACAGGAGACAGGAGAAGCGCTACTTGATCGACTGTGAAGTTGACCGAATCAATGTGATCTTGGAACAGGTACGTCAGGAACGGCTGGGGGCCGGCGCTTCAGGCTGTGTGGATGGTTAAGCAGGCTAGTCGAAATCCAGCCAGACATGCTGCTGGCCTGTTCGACTCGTCTCACTCTGCACCCCGGCATTCATGGTGGTAGACGTGGTGCAGGACTCCTGGCTTGACGTTTTTTTACTGAGGCAGAACGGTTCAATAAGTCAGCCTGGTCCTGCTGCTAATGCTTTTTGAAAAGGGCAAAAAGGAGAAATGTAAATGTGTATTTGAAAAAAAGAATCCCCACACAATTAAAAGCAAAAGATGAGTAGCCATTTACCCATAATTCCCCTCTCCTAAGGTCACCCTACAAACTCTGGACTTGCTGCTCCTCCAGGCAATTATGGCCCTGAATTGGATTCTGCTCATTAGCATATAGTGGATCATTGTCCTATTCCACATCTCTCACTGACACTGTGCTTTTTGTCTCTTTTCTTTTCATCTCATTTTATTCCTGAATCACTGTCTAATGCAGTGTTAGTATTAGTAATAATTTACTGTGTCTAATACGATAGTTGTGGTGTTAAATTTGTTTAGTGCGTGTTCCTTTTTGAGAAGGTCGCTGTGATAAATATTAAGGGAGAAAATCAGCATTACAAACCATGTGTTAATGAGGTAGAATGAAGGTAAATTCTTCTGTCGTGCATGTGGCTGGATGGGATGCTGCCAGTCTTCAGTGCCCCTGCTCCCCCCAAAGCCCACGAGAAGAACAGAGGCGCTGGGAACTGAAGATGATTGGCTTAGGGGCAACTGCAGTCTTTTCTTGACTGCAGCATGTTATTGACTGAACTGAAGCTAATTGGGCTAATCTTATCCCCCTCTATGCCGCCACTGGCCAATCAGACAGCTAGGAAGTAGTATCGGTGATAACAAAAGAAAGGGGTGCAGCACTGCAGTGGTCCCCTGAAATCCGGGTTCTTCAGCTCCCACATTGCGGCGGTTTATTCTGGGTGCTCAAAGACTGAGTTGCTTGATTAGGGTGTAAATGTGCAGTTAATGCCTTTATTTCGCTTAACCGAACCTTCTCCCCTGCTCACCGTCGCTGCCAGATGGATTCCGGAAATGGCTGTAAATATTGGAACTGGAACATCCAGGGAGATTTTTGTCCCATTTGTCCTGTGATTTTGGAAGATTCTGGAGGGTGTCTCGCATTCACTGCTTTTGCAGACTGTTTTAGATTCGTACGAAGCGAACAGACTGCAGGAAATGTCTATCACTGTTCTAATGATTATTAGCCAATTCGAGGCCATTTGACCCTGTGAGTGATGAAACACTCATTTTGATTGAATGCCGAGGTGAGCTATGTGAAGGTATTTCATTTCATTCTGGTTTATTTGTGAATAGTTATGTCCAGCCATGGGACAGTAGAATGAGGTGTCTTAGAGCAGCCAGCTTGTAGGAGGGGAAAGCCGCAGGAGCAGAGCTGAGATGGTGACTGCTGCCTGTACAAGCCCTAATGAACGTGAGTGATTCGTTCTCCCTGCTGTCTTACAGCGGAGAAAGAGACACAGTGTCCCCAGAAGCCTGACTGCTGAGATAAGACATTGTGCTGATGTTGGAAACGGCTACCTAGTTCACTGTCAGAACACATGCACCCAGGTCTGTTGCACGGCTGCGTTTATTACAGATGACCGCCACGGATCTGGTTGTCCACATAATTTGGGCTCTAATCTTTTACACTCTTTCTCACACAACTGTCCCCATTTACTTGGGACCAAGAAACTCTGCCACTTCCACAGTGGCTGGATTAGTATTTCAACCAGACAGTATCTGATTGCATTGGGTGGGCAGCCACACCCTGCAGTTTCATCAGGGGAAACGTCATTGTCCCAACATCCCAAACGTTCATGATTATGCCTTTCAAAGGGCAGATAAATCAGGGGCAAGAGGGCAGTGTAAAGATCAAATTTAGATGGTAGAAGACAGGGTCAGAGCATCTCTAAAAACGCAGGCCTCAGATTTGTAGCAAAATATCAAACAAAAATACTATGTTGAAATGTAAAACAGGAGGTTGGAATTTTGCTTTTTTCATATTCATTCCATGGGTTCAGAGTTGTGATGGGACGTTCGGCTCTTTTTTAGAGTGCCTATTTTAGCCTTAATTGGCAAATATGATTTATCAACACACAAAGCATTCATATTTGCCAAGTAAGGCTAAAATATGAGGCTACAGATGCCAGAAAAGTCGTCTCTCAAAAAAGAGCCGAACCTTCCATCACTAGTTCCGGGAAATGCTGCTGTCACTCAAATACCTGCTGGCCAATGAGCACAAACGTAAAATGGGGCGGAGCGACTGAAAAGCCAGCAGTGAAACTGTAAAAACGAGCAGTGAAAATGAAAAAGAGCGTCATATAAACAAAAACGCGTGTTGTCAAAGTTCCAACTTCTTCCAACCACTTATTTTACATTTCAATGTCATATTTTCGTTTGATAACAGGGTCATGGGCATCCTGTAGAAATGGCCTCCAAATTCCTATGTCTCAATCTGATTAAGCGTCTATGGTATTTACTATAGTATAAAGTATAAATGCACATGTTAAATGTGTTACATGCTCTCACAGGGGTGGCATGGTGACGTTTTGCAGCAATATGCAGCATGCTTCTTGTAAATGTTTCATACGGGCAACGATAATATCATCATTAATTCATGATCCACAATGCATTTTGTAAACAGATTGGTCAGTATGCTTCAGCAGTGAAACAGTCTGGCATTCCTAATGTACATAGAAAGCCACAAATGAGAGTTACTATCATTGACAATGAATAAATACAGCAGTATAACTCATATTGACAGGATCTCTATAGATGAACTTGTATAATGGCTACAATAACCGGTCCATGACATCCCAACCCAGTCGATCTTCTCTGTAGCTTGCTTAAAGGCAAAAACCTGCTGATATGAAGAGCTGAATCGGTATCTGGGATATTCCCAGCGCCCCCAGCAGCTCTGTCAACCATAAAGAGTGAAAAGGAGAGGAAACTCAGGGTAAAAAAGAAGGGCCAACCTTTCTGATCCTGATCCCGAAATGCAGCAGTCATGTGGCCACAAATCAGTTTACTCTGTATCCCAAGACTCCCTTTTTCAATGTAGCATCAAGGGACAGATAAAAAAAAGCTTTTTCTAGATCATGCTGCTTTTAGAAAAATGCAAAGCACAAAGGGGGTCGTTGGAGGGAAAAGAAATGTTTATGTAAATGAGCTCATGAGGGAGAGCTGCCACTTTTCTACACTGACCAATGGGAATGGCCGGTAATCTAGCACATTTCCGATTTCCTGGCAGTGGTAAAATATTAGGGTTCCTCTGCCCATCCGCACCGATTCACTTTACTGGTTGTGCAACGCTGCATAATAGTTCTACAACATTTAACTTTGACCACGGTGTGCCTAAAAACACTATGTGTCAGTTATATTTATTTGAAATGAATCTCTTTCTTTTTCTGACATCTCTTAATCTTAAATTGGTGGATGCTGAAAGGCAATAGAAATAGTTTCTATTCGTTTTATACAAAAATGTCTTTTCATATTTTTTGGTATAAACAAGACGAGACGTTATTTGCTCTTGTCTGATCTGTTTCTGTCACGTCGGCGAGCTGACGAAGGAAGTAAGCGCAGAGACGGGGCATAATGGGGAACAAGGATTCCTTAAATATAGAAACAAAACCAGCGCAATGGGCAGAAACAGGGGAAACAGTGGGGAGAACTTAAACAGACCCGCAGGCATGTGGCGATTGCCAGAACTCAATAGAACATTACACCAAGATCAGTTGTAAGGTGCACTAAAGAGTTCACGAAAGAATGTTGCCGCTGCCGACGGGCGGCTGCATGGCGCCTTTTAACTCCTGTATCGATTGGCCACAGGTGATGTCTCCAGCTGCAGCCAATCCTGACACTATTTGTAGCTCCCATCAGTCAAACAGATGACGTAACTTCCACAAGAGACTAAAATACTATTCTCATAGACTAAAACAAGACTGAAATATTCAGGGATGATTCTGACTAAAATATGAGTTTTGGGTGGCATAGCATGGGTAAGTCCTTTACATGTTAAAATGCAGTAAAATAAGATTTCATTGTTACTTGTGTTATGTGTGTTAGATGCTGCTGATAAGCTTAATATTTTCTGTCTTTTGAATCGTTCACAGCTTCTGCTCCCAAAACACCTTCTCTGTTCCAGTGAACTTAACTCTTGATTGTCACTGCTAATGTCACAGATGAAATCAGAGGTGTCCACCCGCCCTCGCTAGTTCAGTGTGGGCAGGGTGAGTGGGAGGGAAGACAGAAATAAAGGCGAGCTCCCGTCAGCTACTGAAATAGCCCACTGGTGGGAGCTTGTAATCGTCCCACGTCACTTCCATCAGAAGGGGACATTTACAGTCTCATCTTAACATCTCCAAGTGCTTATGACCAATGAATAACTTACACTTAACATGGTATGAAGTCTCACACTTTCACACTTTCACACGTTTCTAGTAGTCTGCTGGGTTATAGGCTGAAATACCTGGCAATACCTGGGCAGAGGTATGAAATATAAACTCTGAAATAATATCGTGTCTGGACACCCAATCCTTCCCACATCCCATCCTGTGACCCTGACAGTCATGGCAGTAGCTCAAGCAGAACGTGAGTTTGGGGTTACAGGGAAGAGTCTACTCCAGCATAATTATTATACCCCATTATACCAAACACTATGCAATAAGAGATTCTTCTAATTGTGGCAGACAGCATATTTGTTTCCATGTGACTTTTTATTATTGACTTCAGTAGGCTTTGATGAAAGAGACATGATTCCACAGGTCACTTCCTGGGTTAACAGAAGGTGGTTTCAACTAAGAGTGGAGTCACATAACAAATGGGCTGCAATATTTCACCCGGCCCATGTCCAGCATCCCGAGCCACACTTTTCAGTCAGCAGAGCAATAAATCCAGGAAGACAGGCCAGAAAGGAGAGCCTCTTGCTGGTTAATTAGAACCGATCCCTTTGGGAATACTTAGGCTTAGTGCCTGTGAACAAGTAATGTTTCTTGGTGTGGGAGGAACGATGAGGAACCATACTTGTAATAAAATTATTTAGTGCTGGCATTTCAGTTTCTCTCTGGTTGTCTTTGTAATCTTTGTCCTCTGGAGTTGGAAGAAATTGTACAAATTTAGGGCTGAAGCAGGTTAAATTATGTACATTTAATGGCTCACATACAATTACTTTTTTTATTCCTGTGATAGGCGGCATGTTCTTGAGATGTTGTTACATAGACGTAAGTGGACCCGAAATCAGAAGGTTGTGGGTTCAAATCCAAAACCGCTAAGGTGCCACTGAGGTTCCCTTGATCAAGGTACCGTCCCTCCCTCCTACCATGCTCCTTTCATGGCTGCCCACTGCTCACTAAGGCTGATGGTTAAATACAAAGGACACATTTCACGGTGTGCACTGGTTGCTGTGCTGTGATGTCACATGTGACAGTCACCTCACATTTACTTTTAAAAATAAAAACTAAAAGTTGGTGCCCCCAATGTTTGTCAGAAAAGTGATTCAACACATTTCATATACACTAAAGTTCATTTGATGAGTCTGGAATAATTGTGTGTAGAGTTGAAGCGGTTGGGGGATGTAACAGGGTGTAACAGACAGCTGGGTTTATCTCAGCCATATTTGGCATGGTGACTAGCAACCAAATGGGCTTGGCTGAGAAACCTGGGCTCAGATCCTCCTCTTTGTCACAGCAACTCTTGAAATTAGTCCAGTGCTTATATGAAACAGAGAAATCCAGTGAGCTTTCTTCATGTCACTTAGTGACTCCTGCATTTCTTGTTGAGAGGAAAGAGAGACTGGAGTCTTAACCTGAAGCAAGACATGATTTACCTGTGGTGACCAATAATAAATAATAGGTTATGCAGTTAGTAGAATAATGGGGTAAATATCTGTATGTGTAACAATATTATTTCATGCAATTATACAGTTTTGTTTCTTTTTACATGCATTTTAAACTGTACTGTGCATCAAAAAAGTGCATCTTTCTTCCCTTCTGTCACCATGGACAGAAAACTCTTTCTGTGGAGAGATCAGAGGGACCAGCACTGGAGAGGGATCAGTGTGTCAAAGGAGTAATTGAAAAAAGGCAGATTAGAGATGGAACAAAGAAGATTTTTTGGTTTTTAATCCAGCTGCTCACCACATCTTGTTGTACAGTAATCCCGTCTCATAAATGCTCTTTTTTTCTTTTTTGTGGGATCATTAAAGGAGACACGATTCATTCTGTATACAAAACCGAAGCAAGAGTAGCAGCAGCAGGAGCAGAACTGTTGCTACTAATCAGTCAGAGCTGTGGGATAAAGCGGAGAGCGTAGTCAGCGTGAGTACATCGTAACACGGAACAACGTCAAGGGTCAATTGAGAGTCAAAGGTTAGAGCAAAACCATTCAAGCACAAGGAATCTGTCCATGAAATCACCAGTAGCATAGAGTGAACACAACTATGAATGAGGTGAGGACCCAGACCTTGGATGAGATGTCACTTCGAGGCACCCAGGATTGTTCCTCTGGACCATATCCCTCACAGTCAATTCTTCCGGCCCTGAATGCCACATTTTGTAGATGGGGACCCTATCAATGATCCGGTGGCAACCGGTGGCAGCAGGGCACAAGTTTGGTGAAGCTGGTGCACCTGAGTGTTGATTGTGGAGACAGCTCCAGGAGGAGGTGAGGTTGAAGAAGTAGTAATAGTGCAGGGACTGCTCTAGCTCCTGATTAATGGGCAGATGGTGCAATTTTTTAATTAAATTAATTTTTAAATTAAAGTGAAGTGATTGTCACATGTGATACACAGCAGCACAGCACACGGTGCACACAGTGAAATTTGTCCTCTGCATTTAACCCATCACCCTGAGTGAGCAGTGGGCAGCCATGACCGGCGCCCGGGGAGCAGTGTGTGGGGACGGTGCTTTGCTCAGTGGCACCTCAGTGGTACCTTGGCGGATCGGGATTCGAACCGGCAACCTTCTGATTACGGGGCCGCTTCCTTAACCGCTAGGCCACCACTGCCCCATCAGATTAGGGGTGGTAGCCACACCACAAGCTGCTAGAACTGACTCCTGAACCTGACAATGAATTGGGGCCTTGATCAGAGAGGAGGTCCTCTGGGGAGTCGTGGTGGGGAACCATCTCCCATAGGACTACGTATATGGATTGGGCAGCCGTTGGTAGGTGGGGCAGGGCCATAAAATGGAGCCTTTTGGTAATGGACCAGCTGCAGAGACACAATTGGGGAGACTCTCTGGTTGAGGGGGGGGGGTAATCTAGTAGGTCCCACTGTACATGGGCAATGCTGCAGGGGGCAGACAGGGTGAGCTCAAGATTGGGAAAGAAACCCAAGAAGGAGATGTGGTTGGTGTGGAAGGTGCATTTGTCCCATTTTACAAAAAGGCGTATGACGCCCGTCTATGTCGTCTGAACATGTCCCAGTTGGTGTCCATCAGTCCTGCAGCATGGCTTCGGAGCGTCATGATGGAAGCTTTGTTGAAATTCTGTTGCTCTTGCAAGAAAAAATGTATTGAGCACCGGCAGATGGATCTTTTTCTTGGTGAGTCAAAACAGGGACAAAGGCCACCATCCATGTTACTGGGTTGGGGGACATGAGCACATTCTCAAGTGAAGTCTGAAAGTACCAAAGTACCAAAACTTGGTACTTGCTTGATTTCAGATTCTGAAATAGACTTTTGTTTCGTGTGTCATGGGTATTAAATGAAATTTATGACCAAATATCTTCGTCCACAAACCTTTTTAACTTAATGAAGATGAGATGAGACATAAATGCTGGTCATGTGACAAAATGTATCATGTAATATTGTTTACTATTGACATCCTCTGTTGGGGCGATAGGCGAACTACAGCGGGTCTTGCTGGGGATGGAAGAGGAGATGGGGAGCTTGATGAGTCTCTCAAACACCTTCATGACATTCGTAGTCATTCAGGCATGAAGCCTTACTGTTTTTAAGGATATGGTTTTTAATATTGCCAGAGTTATAAGCACTGGTTCAGGAACCATCTGTGTGACGCTCACCTTCGGGACAATTTCGTTTGCAAGCATGCTAACGAAGCTTTGTTGAAATTCTGTGTCTAAGAGAAAGAAGGTGAATTTCTCCTCGTGCCCATCCAGCATGAGGAGGTGCAAAGGGCCTGATTCCAGGGGGTCACCCTCCCAAGGCCTGGATGACAAGTTGCGGTAAAGACAAATTGATGAGGTTGGTTAATCCACTAACGCCCTGGCCCAGGTGAGGGTCAGGCAATCCACAGCGGGAAATGTGGCCCGGGCGTGGTGTTCTGCTAACCAGGGAGCCCCTGCTCTCTGTCTATAGGTGTCCCTACGCCACACAGTAGAAGCAGTGCCCCTGCACTCATGGACACTGGTGTTCTTTGGGACCAGTACATTTATCCTGCTTTTTATTGTCCTACAAAATGCCAATTAATAACAATATTTGTTTTTCTCTGAAGTGGCAGGTCAGAGGTGACCCAATGGATATGTGTTGTGGTTCTGGTGCTTCATATATAACCAAAGCCAGTTTGAAACACCCGCGTTCATAATCTGCCTCAATGTTTTTAATTAATATACGCATATGCTAATGATTGAAACTAAGCATGGCAGAAGAGACTAAAAGATATAGTGACTTAAAAGATATTTTATTTGATAAAATCTTTGTAAAACATAAGAACTAGGACTGTCAAAGTTGGTGTGTTGAGATCATTGATATTAATCATGGATGGAAGAGAAATGTAAAGAAATTATAATGTTAATAAAATTACAGTGTACATACCACCCTGTGTGCTTAAATGCAATTTCTTTATGGAAAGGGTCAAGCTAGGAAACAGAGGCGGTTAATGCATTAATAATGAAATATAGTTTTTACATAATTAATGTTTTAACAGCTATGTTTGGGACAGAGGATGGTTAAGAGGATAGATTTTTCATAATTAAAGTAGCATGTGCTCTTTCATATGCTAATCAACCGGCATTGATGTGTCAGAACAGGACTTTTTGTGAGAGTGATTCAATGGCCCAGGACATCAGGCTGCAGTCCCATCATTAGGATCCTACTGTGCCCACATTAAGGTTGCCCAGTTTCTCTGGCAGAGTGCAGAGCATCAGCAATGCCAGGCTCCTGGATACGTGCGACTGTGCCCTGCAGGATGATGCACACAAGAGCCAAAAGTCAAGGGCACTTTTGGTTGAAGGATTCTATACAACAGGCTGGGCTTTGATAAATTGGCTTTGTCCAAAATGACTGACCTTTTTTACCACGGGCACAGGAGCCCACAGAGCTGTACTTTCCTCTGCAGATGTATATATCTCATATATCTCAACCAAGTGCAGAGGAAGATGCCTTCATTCAATTTGTGTAAACTTGCCATTTAAACCTAATTCTATGAGAGCATCTGGTGGCTGCTGCAATTTTCACATTCCTCTGATCAGACAGAAATCAATGTCATATTTCAGGACAGGCGGAAATGAGAGGTTTGAGAGATTAATTGAAACCGGGCTGTTCTCTGTCACATAGCCACAGATGCATCAACAACTGTGATATTCTTTTATTTGAAATTAATCTGAACACATTGCTGGGGTGCATAGGGCATCCGAACCAAGAAGCCAGAGGTGGACTTGACCCATTTACATTTATGGCATCTAGTTAATGCCCTTATCCAGAGCGACTGTACCTGTAACTAGGGGACACAATAGTAGTAGGTGGGGTTTGGACCTGTGACTTCGTAGGCGAGTGTGTTACCCACTATTCACATTGTGTTGTTCCCCTGGATTCAGTCTGCACATGGACATGGACGCCCCTCCTGTTGCATTTTAACGTGCTCCACACGCTGCACTAAAAGCTGCAACGTCAGACTCTCTTTACATGGATGCCAACTGTTATTGATTTTTTCTTCCTCAGGTTGTGACCCTTGAGAAGAACACCCGAGGCTACCATTACATTATAGCTAATCTGGTGAGTATTTTCATTATGATCATTTCATGGCTTGTTCAAATGATACTCTTCTTGCTTGACTGCCTGTTTACATGTATTATTTTGTCTGGTGTAATGAAGCTGGATTATAATCATTTCTATTCTACATTCTGCATTCACATTTCCATCCTTGTTCCCCTCACTGTGTCTGGTCTCCAGGGCTTCACCAACGTGAGCTTGGAAAAGGTCTTCCAGGGTGGAGCAAACATCAGTGGCTTTCAGATAATCAATCCTGAGAACCCCATTGTGCAGCAGTTCCTGCAGCGCTGGGACCGTCTGGATGAAAGAGAATTCCCAGAAGCAAGGAATACGCCACTGAAGGTAAATTCTGTCTTCTACTGTCTTCTCTCTCACTCTCACTTTCTTCCATTTTGCTCAATATATTGATGAGGATCATGTGGCGTTAGAAAGAAAGCCTCATGCTGCATCTAATTTGTGAAGAAAGATGAACATAGAAGTCTTTCAGTATAACAGGACTATCTTGTCTGTGAACATCACCTGCTGTCAGGGACAGAATAACCTGAACATGGAACTGAAGTTTGCAGTTTTAATGTGCTCCGGCCCACTTTCAAAAGAGCTTTCCTCACCCTCCCCTCATTCCCCATGCATCTGTTCTTCGACAAAATAAAACCATATCTCTGATTTCCTGGGAAATGAGCATGAATGGAAGGGGAGGTCTCTCTTTTAGTGAATGGTGTTGATTTTCTATGCAAAGCACACTGCAATTACACCGCCCCCATGCCCACGCAGCTCCAGAGGAAGTTCTGAGGCTGCAGAAACACCATGATGCACGCGGGCCAGAGGTCAATGCTGCATTCTTTCTGGCGTGTCGAGTGAAAGCTGTCAGATGCTGTCTCTTGTGTCCTGGCACAGTACACCTCCGCACTGTCCTACGATGCCATCCTGGTGATCGCGGAGGCGTTCCGCTACCTGAGGAGGCAGAGAGTGGACGTGTCACGTCGAGGGAGTGCAGGAGACTGCCTGGCCAATCCCGCAGTGCCCTGGAGCCAAGGCATCGACATCGAACGAGCCCTCAAAATGGTAACAAAGCACGGTGGCTCAACTGGCAAACTGTTCTCCTCCCTTTTCTCCATCTTCTCCTTTACTGTCCTGCCAGGTCCAAGTACAAGGTATGACTGGGAATATCCAGTTTGACAGTTACGGCCGGCGGTCCAACTACACCATTGATGTGTATGAATTAAAGTCAGGTGGGCCACGGAAGGTAAGCGGAACCGACAGTGGCCCCTGGTGACACTTTTGTATCCCTGGAGGGAAAAATGTGACACTTTTGTATCCCTGTGGCCAAAGAAAAGTCCATCAATATTTCAGGTAATATTAAAAAAGTACAAATTAATAGTGAATGTGGATTGAACTGGACATAAAAAAACTGCAGAATGTAAAGATTTATTGTAAGGTACTGAGGAAAAGAGGCACTGCACTGAAAGACTAATCTCATATGTCCCCCACTGACAAATTTGTGGGACATTCAATTTGTCACAAATAAGGACGACTTGCTGGTAATACCAGGCTGTTTGACGGAGCTTTCGTATAAGAGTTATCTTTTTGTCTGTAAAATAAACTAAATTCTAAAGCAATTGTGCTGAATACAGTTGAACAACATTTATAGCATTTATCAAACGCCTTTATCCAGAGTGACTTACAATCTGTAGTTAGAGGGACAGTCCCACTGGAGACATTCAGGGTTAACTGTCTTGCTCAGATGGTAGTAAGTGGGGTTTAAACCTGTGACTTTGTGATATTCTGGTTTTATAGGTGAGTGTCTAGGCCGCTACCAACCAACAACTCTCAACATTGCCTGTACATACAGTACAGGCCAAAAGTCTGGACACCTTCTCATGCAACTTGTTTTCTTTATCTTCAGGACCATTTACGTTGGTAGATTCTCACTGAAGGCATCAAAACTATGAATGAACACATGTATCTAACGTAAATGGTCATGAAGATAAAGAAAACACGTTGAATGAGAAGGTGTCCAAACTTTTGGCCTGTACTGTATATGCTTTTGTACATTGCCAGATGAAGCCATGGCACAGCAGCTGTTGGAGGAGTTGAACTAAATTCACTGTAGGCCCTAAACCCCCACATGCTGCTAGGATCTCTGGTCTTCACAGTTTGGTGAGGCTGGAAGGCTTGGATCCCATGGCAAATGCTCCACCATGCTCTTTGTTAGTCTACAGTAAATCAGGTGGAGACTAATGAACATCTGACTTTGGTTATAAATCATCACTGCTAACTTGATGAGGGCCTGCTGCAGGATGTTCTTCCCCTTAAATGTGACATACTTTACTCAATTTTATCAATGTAACATCTTGCTCAAAATATCGCTGTTCATATTCTGTATCAAGCCCGACCCCCCCCCCCCCCTAACCTCTGAATATGGCAAATATTCCCAAAGGTTGGCCACATATGACATGCTGCTTTATCCCACTCAGCCATCTCCCCAGAAAGAACTGTTGAAAATAACACTGTTGGTGTCTTTTCCATTTTCAGATCGGGTACTGGAACGAGTATGAAAGATTTGTAAATATATTGGATCAGCAGCCGAGCAACGATTCATCCTCGGTGGAAAACCGAACAATTGTGGTCACTACTATTATGGTACACTTTCCATGCAGTTTTAAACGTTTGATAATTCTGCCTCTCAAGGTCATGGTGTTGATGCCAAGAGTGATACATTCTGTCCTGGGCGGGTAGAAGCACATTTTTTCTGTCTTGCTTTCCATCCACTCACTACATGTTGAAACAGTCGCTGATCCAGAGTGTTTCAACTGTTTCCGTGTGGGTGTTAAAGCATTCGGATTTTCCATACCTCAGTGGCCTGTCGTAGCAGTGACATCACAATAAACGACTCTGGTAATAGTGGTCTGGATCCAGACCACGCCAGAGCAAACATAGCACCTGTGCATCAAGTAAATGGTCAATGACGTGGTGCAGAGCAACCAGCAAACACCAGCGAGGAACCAAACAGAACGGAGACAATGACACCAATATCATTTCCATCGACCATCGAATGTTCTGTGCTGAAGTGTGTCCTCCTCGATTGAATAAATGGGATCATTTAAGCCCTCGGTTATATTAGCATCACAGAGCTGCGGCTTCTTCAGCTCAATGTCTTTAGTTCGCTTGCGGGAAAACAGCAGCGAGATCCATTCAGTACAGAACAAACAAACCATTGCTCTCCCACCGGCATCCTAATTGTGCCTGCTTCTAATGGGGAGGTGTCCTTTCACTGCGAGCAGCTTGCTCTGGTAATGATGTATGTTGGAGGAAAAAAGGAAAAGCTGCTGCAGTGCACCAACGGCAGCCGTAGCTGCTCGGTTCTCCCGGCAGAACGCAGCGTGGTTTACACTGGACCTGCCCTTCCCATCCTGATCCTGCCCTTTTCTGCTGGTTTTATTTCTCCTCCTTGCCTTTGGAATGAAACTGCCTTCCGTTGCATTGATGCAGCGTGCTTGATGGTGTTGAAATTCCTGTTGGCTCCCACCCCCACCCCGTCACTGGCGTTTACTTTATGACCAGACCCTCACCGCCCTCTCTGCATCTCCCACTTCCTCCCTCCACACCCAACCTTGAAACAGATCTATACGGTAATCAGTCATCAGAGCAACTAGTAGGTCTCTTCACCTGACTGATCATGCCCACGGGGTGTGTGTTGCCATGTGTGCGTCTCCATGCTCTGCATGCATTTTTTGTTATTCTGCATGCTGCTTGCCAGTTCGTCATCATCTGTAGTTTGGCGTTTCTACCCCCGTGCTGACCAGCAATGTTAAACCAGCAATGTTTGATTGACAGGAAGCGCCGTACGTCATGTACAAGAAAAACCACATGCATCTGGAAGGAAATGACAAGTACGAGGGGTACTGTGTTGACTTAGCCTCAGAGATCGCTAAGCATGTGGGCATTAAGTACAGACTGTCGATCGTCATGGACGGAAAGTATGGTGCCAGGGACCCGGAGACCAAGACGTGGAACGGGATGGTGGGTGAACTCGTCTATGGGGTGAGTATTATCCAGTGGTGGTGACAATCCATAAGGATCTTTTACACGTATCTCACGTACACATAAGCATACAAGGAATGAGCATTAAAGCTGTATAATTGTGATCAAGATTTGCTGACACACAAAACCGGTTTTATCTCCTCATAGTGGTCTCTGAATTTGAATGAACAGTTAATTGTGTGTGTGTGTGTGTGTGTGTGTATATATATATATTTTATTTTTTTTTTTTTATTCTTCCCACTGTGTGTAAAGTATCAGTGGGGAAATGTGGATTATGCCGTCGGTTTACTGTCATCCCGACACTCACAGCATTATTGGAACTCCGATGCATTTCCATTTTATTACTTGATTCATCCCTCGCCAGTCCAGGCCCAGAGATCCACGTCCTAAGAGTGTAGGACACAATTGTGTGCTCAGGAAGAGCAGAGCCCCCCTGAAGTCACTGCAGATTCCCACAGACCACCATTTTTCATTTCTGTATACAAAATGCATGAGGGTTAGGTTGCATCACATGTTCCATTTTCTCACCATCAGTGGGAGAGATTGCCTGCTTTGATCGTGCTGATGGGAGGAATTGTCCGTAAAATGGAAAAATAGTAAAGATGGAGCTAATCACCACCATCTGCAATCACTGCAATCGTTTCATTTTAGCCAGAAGATGCACTCTATTCTCTATTGATTTGTCATTGTCGGCAGTAGTAGAAATTTTTGTTGATGTTTCAAAATCATTCATGTTTTTTGCTCTACCCGACATTAAAGTTGATTTTAAGTGGACAACGCAGTGAAAAATGACACAAAATATCAACCTTTTCCTACTTTCTGCCTTCATGGACATACATTTACATTTACGGCATTTATCAGACGCCCTTATCCAGAGCGACTTACAATCAGTAGTTACAGGGGACAGTCCCCCTGGAGCAACTCAGGGTTAAGTGTCTTGCTCAGGGACACAATGGTAGTAAGTGGGATTTGAACCTGGGTCTTCTGGTTCATTGGCGAGTGTGTTATCCACTAGGCTACTACCAACCAACATACAGACATTATACATTTTACTCAAGGACTGGATTTGGTACGTTGCTGTATTAAAGGACTCTATTAAAGGAGGGTGCAGGAGCGATTAATGCTTTATGATTAATGCTTTATGATTGATCAACAGAATTCTGCTACTACATTTGTTCAGCATCTATGAGCCACTTTAATGGTTTTCACAATTAGTCTATGTAACTCCAAAAAAATTTTTTTTTACTCCAAAAATTTCAGATTAATAGAACATTAAATACAGGAATTATTGTTGTTTTTTTGTAATTTATTTCTATGAAGTTGAGAAAATATATGTTTCAATAAATGTTGGGTTTCTAATGCTGCGGCTGTTCCTCTTTTCAGAGAGCAGATATTGCTGTTGCACCTCTCACTATCACTCTGGTGCGGGAGGAAGTTATTGACTTTTCCAAGCCCTTCATGAGCTTGGGAATCTCCATCATGATAAAGAAGCCCCAAAAGTCCAAACCTGGAGTGTTCTCCTTCCTCGATCCACTGGCCTATGAAATCTGGATGTGTATTGTGTTTGCCTACATTGGTGTGAGCGTAGTGCTCTTTCTGGTGAGCCGCTTCAGTCCCTACGAGTGGCACCTGGATGAGACCGATGAAGCCAAAGACCCCCAGACGCCCCCTGACCCTCCCAATGACTTTGGGATCTTCAACAGCCTCTGGTTCTCCCTGGGGGCGTTCATGCAGCAAGGCTGTGATATCTCGCCCAGGTTGGTGGGCCTTTTATTAAGCCTCCCACCACTGCATATTTCCGTTTCTCTGACTCTGTTCCCATGGCTTATTAAAATAGCTGTGCAGCATTTTTCATTGTTCTGTCATTGATTCTGCTTATGAGCACTGGGTCGCACTCCTTTTTCCACTTGCTAAGCAATTTCCATGTTCCCAAAAAAGAGGGTTCATTAATGCTGTTACCTGTCAGAAACAATATTCCTCCCGCTGTTTTACCCCAAACCCCATTTTAATAGTTCGCATGTACAGAGGAAGCACTTCACCCAGTGTAAACATCTGAAGGTTTTATCATTGTAGATAATTCTTATATGCCTGAGCCGTTAAAACAATTACATGGTCAAACCGTATGCTTTTTATCATTTAAGACTCACTATTTATATTCTAGTAGCCAATAACATTTTGCAACCATGTTTACTGCGATGTCATTTGCTGATTTTATGAGGAACAGTAAAGCACTCTTGTTCACTGAAGCTATGACCTGTACATAGAGACTCATTTACCCCTAAATGAACAGCTTTTTAATGTTTACCTCATAATGACAACACACTAAAAATCTTTAACACCTAGATACCTTAGACTTATTGCAAAATACCCAAATTAGGGCCCAGATTCATTAATGGGTGTTAAAAATATAGATACTGCAAAGCTTACTGTTGTTTGATATGAGCAGCTTAGACCTAAAAAAAAAGAAAATTTCATGTTTGTCACGCACACAGACACACACACACACACACACACACACACACAGGGCTTTAATGGGTCTTAATGGGTCTTAATTGGTCTTGTTAAAGGGTTGAGTTGCTCCAAAACCACTACAGACTTTCTGTTTTCAAAAACGTGAATTTTAAAAGTCAGCTACTTTATCTGTGCCCAGGGTCCAGTATCCTAGGGACTTCAAATAGATTTAATAAAGCGTAGACATGAACACACACTACAATTTCAGCTTGAATTTAATAATGCATCTCTTGATTGTGTGGGCAGATGTTAACATGCTTTCCCTTTCTCTTTTTCTCTCATATTTCCTCTCTTGCTCACTTTCACAGGTCATTGTCTGGACGAATAGTTGGAGGAGTCTGGTGGTTTTTCACCCTAATTATAATCTCATCCTACACAGCCAACCTGGCAGCATTTCTCACAGTGGAGAGGATGGTCTCACCCATTGAGAGCGCTGAGGATCTGGCCAAACAAACAGAGATTGCCTATGGGACCCTGGATTCAGGTTCCACCAAAGAGTTTTTTAGGGTGAGTCTGAAAAGAACATAGGAATCTCCAAAGTGTGAAATTGATTCATTCAGTCCAGTCATATTTTACAAAAAAAACAAACATATATTTTTCATCATTTTATGTAGCTGCATTTGCAATGTAGCTTACATGCCCAAAAGGGTTTGCAATAAATTTCATCACCAGAACGATACTGCCAGTATGCTTCAATTTTAAAAAGAAAGGCCCAGCACACAAAATGATATTTCATTATTCAGACCCTTCCCAACGCTGAGAAATATCTTCAAAGAGACGAGAATTTGGACTGTTGTATACCCAGTCACTTACAATTTGTGGTCAATCAGTGAGGTTCTTTGGCCACTTTGAAACTCCACCAGGCATCTGTTTGCATTCATTGGGAAATTGTGATCATAGGTTTCATGACATAATATAGTTTCGCCAGCTTGAAGTGTTAAAATGCTTTGGTATCTACACCCATCACCATCTAAAAAAAACCTACACATGTGACTTCAACCAAAATTCAGCATGTCTCAGAAATACCCCTCACACTGTTGTGGGTGTACACCATGATTGTGGTGTCCTAGCAGGTCAATATTTTCGAGAAAAGCCCTGTCCATCCAGCGTTTGCTATAGTGTGTTCATCACTGCATTTTAGACAGCTTCTTTGAAATGAAGTCAAGTAATGGACGTGACCTGTGTCTCAGCCACATAATGAAACCTCACACATTACTGTGAGATGTCAGCACACAAAATATAATTAGTGTGCTAGCATTTGCCAGCAAATTGGAGTTGATGAAGAGAGACTCTTGGGGTCAAACAGAGCGGGGGAAATACGCTGGCGATGAAGTCAGCAATATGTCCACATGGGACTGCTGGTGCAATTAAAGTAGAAAATAACTCTGCACATTGGTCAAGCAATCCATGTCTGAAAAAAGCAGCACTCTTCATTTTGAATATTAGGAATATTTTATCTATCTCTATATAATCTATCTGATAAATGCCATAATCCAAGCTTACGGCCATACCAGCCGAAGAAACCCTGATCTCGCCTGATCTCGGCAGCTAAGAAGACTTGGGAGTCTGTCTGGGAATACCAGGTTCTGTAAGCTTTAACTAGGGGCAGTGGTGGCCTAGCAGTTAAGGAAGCGGCCCCGTAATCAGAAGGTTGCCGGTTCAAATCTGCCAAGGTGCCACTGAGCAAAGCACCGTCCCCACACACTGCTCCCCGGGCGCCTGTCATGGCTGCCCACTGCTCACTCAGGGTGATGGGTTAAATGCAGAGGACAAACTTCACTGTGTGCACTGTGTGCTGTGCTGCTGTGTATCACATGTGACAATCACTTCACTTAAACACAAAATGAATGTGCTCTTTTATTTAGTAATGGGAATAAATGGCCGACGGGGCTCACTTCAGTCCAGATATTTAATAAAATATTAATAAAAGGGAAACTCTGCTCAGCTGTGTCACTTCATGTGTGAAAGGCAGATTATTTTATGTCATTAACAGTTGGCGGGAGGGAAGCTTCATGGGCTGGTTAGGGACATTCACATTCCATGTAATAAGTTTCCCTGTTACACTCCCAGATCTTAAATGACATTTGAGTTGCTTGTCCAGGCAACTTTTAATTAAAGCTGCCGAGGGCTGACAAGGTTAAAAAAGCACTTATTAATGGAGGCTAAAGCAGCTGTATTTCGGGAAATACATTCCACTTTCATTAAACCCATATGACAGAAATCAGCTGGAAATTTCAAATCAGACACCACACGTTGTTTATTTAGCTTTTTTTTTGCATCAAGCTGGTTGATGTGTGAAATTTACTTGTCTGCCTGAGCTGAGCACCAAGGACCATGATTAAGCAACCCAAGGTATTAAAAGACTAGTCTAGTCTAGGAGTCATTTTAATGAAGGAAAATTCATGTTTATGTCATCACAGCTACAGCTTCCTTCAGTGGGTTCTGATGAGACTTCTGTACTAGTGCAGAAAACATGGTAAAGTGCCTCAGTGTACCTGTGAGATCCATTCACTTGGCCAGTGTGCAGGTCTTATGTTCATAAGTCCAGGTTTCAGGTCAGGCAGGTTTAAACTGGGGATTCCAGGTGGTTCACTATATTTAAAACATGCCAATCATCTTTCAACAATATTAAAATGATCAGTTTACCAACTGTAGATTGTTAAGAACTCAAACTCTACATGATGGTACTTTAGAAGTCGACATCATATACGCTTCTGAGAAGTACACCTTCAGCTACATTTATGCTTATAAGCTAGCTTGGTTGATGTTGATTTACAATCAACCTAAATATACAGTATCTGACACAGGTGACCACACCCCTGACATTGTAGTAAATTCGAGGCAGTGTTGGCCTAGTGGGTAAGGACACGGACCCGTAATCAGAAGGCTGCGAGTTCAAGTCCGGAACCAGCAAGTTACCACTCAGGTCCCCTTGATGAAGGTACCGTCCCCACACATTGCTCCCCGGCCGCCTGTCATGGCTGCCTACTGCTCACCAAGGGTGATGGTTAAAAGCAGAAGATACATTTTGTTGTGTGCACCGTGTGCTGTGCTTTGATTCTCATGGTCTGAGAGTCCTTTAGGTGCCATTTGGCAAAATAAATTTTATTCCACACAAAAAAAGAATTTCTGATAAGGGTTGCCACAGTGGATGGTTGTCCACATAATTGGTTTTGCTAAAGTTTTACGGCGGATGGCCGTCCCCATTTACCCAGGCTTGGGACCAGCACCAAGAAAAACACTGTCACATGAATCCCCAGCGGCTGGGTAATTCCTACAGTCCATACCAACGTGATGAAATACTTAATAAGACCATTGTCTATTGGATAAATGCTTTAGAACAGTGATGGATGACCATCCCTTGTTTAACATATATAATTCATGTTTTTAATAAGGAATAGTGATTTCGGTTGACAGAAACCGAACACAGTTTCTCTTCCTTCATTTTTTCCACCATTGCCTCCATGTGTGTCATAAAAATTTTTTTTTTTAAATCACATGCTTCAGTGAAGGATCTCTTTTACCTTCCTGGGTATGAAAAATCAATTTCACAATTGAATAGTTACTGAATAGTTATAAACACTATAGAGTTTGTGTTTGTGTTAACCCACTACGCATAGAAAAATAGGTGCAACTCACAGTAAAATTAAATGAAAATTAATTAAGTAAATAAATTGGAGTGATACGTGATTAAACAAAATGCATAAAAAGGAAAGGGGTGTTGAGGCACTTGCACTAGTACTGCAGCTTAGATCACAGTTCAAATATCATATGCCAAGCCACCTCATAACACCTCATTTGTTATGTTACAGCCTTATTCAAATCCCGATCTTCCAAGGAGCCACTGAGGTGCCACTGAGCAAAGCACTGTCCCCACACACTGCTCCCCGGGCACCTGTCATGGCTGCCCACTGCTCACTCAGGGTGATGGGTTAAATGCAGAGGACAAATTTCACTGTGTGCACCGTGTGCTGTGCTGCTGTGTATCACATCACTTCACTTTAAAAGCTGTCTGGATTGGCCCCAGGAGATGTTTCCAGCTGACGGCAATCCTGACAGAGCCCCCCCTCCAAGGGCTATGTCCTCGGAGCCCCAGCAGTCCCATCAGTGGAGGAGGCGGGGCAGGCGGCTCCTGCCCTGCTGTGTCCTCCCACTGGCGGATCTGGTCCCTGAGTTTGGCTCCCCGACGTGGTCCCGCATGGCGCCCCCGGTCCCTCCAACCTGCACACAGAAAACAGGGCAGACCCTTCCGGGTACGTGTGGGCCCTGTCTCTGCACATCCCCTTTGATGCTTCCTGCGTCAAGGGAGGCGGTCTTGGACCCTCTGGTAACCCTTTATGACACCCCTGTCTGGTGCATTCTGGGTACATGCAGCCCCTCTTCCTGCCTGTCCCAGCTGGGTCCTCATGCCTTCCACTGGGCTCTATGGCACTCCGCCCCTCTGGAGGCAGACACAGGCCCATGCCTGGCCCGCCCTTTTTACCGGCTACCAGAGGATCCAGCTCCATTGCTTCCCTACCCACCCTCCCCTCAGGAGGAGCCCCCAACCAGAACTGCACCCTACCAAAAAGTTCTTTGTGGGAGCACCCCCCCAGCTGGACTTGGGGGTACTTTGGGGCTCGTCCCACAGAGAGAGACAGAAGGAAGAGAAGGTCATTTGGTTCCCTCACTGGGCTTTCCGGGACCTCCTCAAGGGGCTCAGCCAGGATCACGGGAGGTGCACACCCTCTCACCACCCACCAGTGCCGAGTTTTCTTGCACCGGATCCTGGCTGGTGCTGAGTGTGGTGGTGGGGCAGAGTTCGATTGCTGGCTCAGGCTTTGGCTGATTGAATTCCACCCTCAGTACCTCCGAGAAGTCCAGAAAACCAATTCTGTCCGTCTCTCCCTGCTGCCACAGCCCCATGTTGACCAATTCAGATACGTGAGGGAAGAGCAGCAAAGTACATGCCACAGGATGTTATAAAGGACTGGCATGTACCTGCTGCTCCGCTGAAGGGTCCTGGGACCATTGGTATCTTCCAAATGGTGGTGGGCTTGTGGCGTGGAGGGTGGTGTATGTCCTCTACAGCAGACGGGGACGCTGGTGCTGCACTGCCGTCCGGGCGGGGGGAAGGTGAGTCCGCGACTGGAGCTGGAGAGGTGGATTCCCTTCGAGGCAGTCCCGGCAGCACAGTTGCTGGCTGGCGACCGATTCACCAGTCTTCCTCCCCACTGTCCTCACACCACTGGAAGTGACGATCCTGGATGGGCGCAATGGGCGGAGCGTCATGGTCGATCTCGTCATAGTCCGTGTCTCCCTCGTCTTCCTTGTACCTCCGGAAGTCACTCGGGTCGTCACAGACTTTGCGATGATCTCAGATGTGCGCGATGGGTGGAGCCATCCCGGCCCCAAACGCCCACCAGTCCATGTCCTCCTCGCTTTCGTCATCCGTGTCCTCCCACCGGTAGTCCCGAGGGCCGTCCACCCTGCTGACATCATGGATCCAGGAGCGATCAGCTTCCACGGGCAGTACTCTGGCCATTGCGGCTGGAGCGTCCCATCTCTCCGCTGGCGGAATGCCTCTGTTGCCGCTTCTGGGTTTCACGGACTCTCCAGGGGTCAACATCAGGAAGCTGCACCTCTCTCCACTTGACCCCCTGCATCGCCACTCAACCAGCACGCGGGGGTCGTCTCCGGGTCCCGCCGTGTCTCGCCGCGAATCTCCCCAGCAGCAAGTTTTTTGGAATATGATGCCACAAGCTTGGTACACCAGTTTGTTTTATTCCTTGCAGAACCTCTCAAGCTCTATCAGGTTGAATAGGAAGTGAGTCTGAGTTCAAGTTGGCATTCATACCAAAGAGTTCAATCTTTGTCTCATCAGACCAGAATATTTAATTTCTAATGGTCTGAGAGTCCTTTAGATGCCATTTGGCAAATTTTCCGTCTGGCCACTCTACCATACAGGCCTGATTGGTGTAAGGCTGCAGAGATGGGTGTACACAGAGGACTTCTGTAGCTCTGACAGAGGGACCATTGGGTTCTTGGTCACCTCCCTCACTAAGGCCCTTATATAGAAGGTGTGTGCCTTTCCAAATCATGTCATGTACACTTCTTTTTCCAGCTCCACTTAAGCTACAGAAACATCTCAAGGATGATCAGGGGAAACAAGATGTACAATTCTGAACTTCATGGCAAAGGCTAAGAATACTTATGTACATGTGTACATTCTCAGTTTTTTATTTTTAATACATTTTGCGCGTCCTGGGAAATCTCGTCTCAAAGTGGCTGTAATTCTGTACCACGGCTGAATTTCAGAAAGAGACTTCAGATATAGTATTGGGGGTGGTAGTAGTCTAAAGGGTGGTAGTAGCCTAGTGGGTAACAGACTCACCTATGAACCAGGACTCAGATTCAAATACCACTTACTACTATTGTGTCCCTGAACAAGACACATGACCCTACAATGATCCCAGAGGATTACTGGGAATTGTTATGGATGACTACTATGATGATATTGAGTGGTAGTATCCGTTTCTGTCTTATTCCTGGTTAGTTTGGCTATAGTGTTAAACAGGAATCCGGGATTATTTTTTATTTTTGTCTATTAACGAGGGTGGTAGTAGCCTAGTGGGTAACACACTCGCCTATGAACCAGAAGACCCGGGTTCAAATCCCACTTACTACCATCGTGTCCCTGAGCAAGACACTTAACCCTGAGTGTCTCCAGGGGGGGACTGTCGCTGTAACTACTGATTGTAAGTCGCTCTGGATAACGGCAGACTAGACTAAAAGTCTACTGGAACTTTCTGTACACCAAACTGGGACAAACAGGACAAAATCATGTAGGACACTTGGAAGTGGATATGTTGGATATTTCAAACAGGACACACAAGACAAGACAAACGTGCAAAATGTGCGGGAATGTGCAAAAAGAGCAGAGACGAACAGGATGTTAGGAGGTTCTTATGGCTGGAGGTTTATTATGTTCTGGTGATGTTGGTGCATTGAGAGCTCGGACTGCTCATGGGAAGAAGCTCTTGCCGAGTCTGGCAGTTACAGTTCTGATGCTGCGGAACCTCCTGCCAGACGGTAGGAGGGAGAACTGGGCATGTGAGGGGTGGTGAGAGTCCTTCATTAGGTCTTGAGAAAAAAGGGCCAACACTGCAAATATTGACTCTGCATAATCTTGTTGTAATTGCCAATAAAAGTCTTTGAAATTAACTTAATAAATATGCTGACAACAAAATCACACATAAATTATCGATGGAAATCAAATTTATCAACCCATGGAGGTCTGGATTTAGAGTCACAGTCAAAATTAAAGAGGTCTAGCAATGTCTAGCAATATGGTCTCACAAGGGGTCTGAGGATCTCATCTTGGTACCTAATGGCAGTCATTTACATTTAAATTTATGGCATTTTGCAGACGCCCTTATCCAGAGTGACTTATAACGTGCTTCCATGTTACCTTGGATGAAGTGATGAGTTCTGGTTCACTAGGACCCCCAACTATGAATACAATCTTTTTATTCACTCTGTTGTAGATTCTGTACACAAGTTCGACAACAAGAAAATTACAATTTAATCTAAATCTTCTCTAAAGAGGAAGGTGCTGAGCTGCCGTGTGAAGGTGCTCAGTGACTGAGCTGGAAATTCCACCTCCGAGGGGCCAAGACGGAGAAGAGTCTAGATGAGCGTCTTCCTTTTACCTTCAGAGATGGAGGGACCAGGCGAGCAGTACTGGAGGCTCGGAGTAAACGAGGTGCAGTGCGAGGTGTAATAAGGGCTGTGAGGTAGGATGGTGCTACTCCATGTTTGGCTTTGTAGGCCAGCATCAGTATTTTGAACCTGATGCGTGCAGCTACTGGGAGCCGGTGGAGGAACGTAGCAGAGGGGCGGTGTGGGAGAATTTGGGAAGGTTAAAGATCAGTCGTGCTGCTGCATTTTGTATTAGTTGTAGAGGTCGGATGGTACATAGTGGTAGACCAGCTAGAAGGTAGTTACAGTAGTCCAGTCGTGAGATTACTGAGGACTGAACCAGTATCTGGGTGGCCTGGGTTGTCAGATAAGGGCGGATTTGTCTGATATTGTAGAGAAGGAATCTACATGAGTGGGGAAGGTTGCTGGTGTGAGTAGAGAAGGAGAGTTGGTTGTCTATTGTTACTCCAAGGTTGAGGGCTGTTGTAGAAGGAGAGAGCTGTGAGTTGTCCAGGTAAATAGCAAGATCCTGATGTGGTGAAGAATCTGCTGGAATGAGGGAGTCAGGCTCCCTCTGGTGAGCACATAGAGGACCGTGCATTGGTGTATTTGGTAATAGTGGTGCACTATACTAACCTGTTTTATACAGAGATTGTGCAGTAAAATACAGCGAGTTAACAACCTCTAGTGATAGCGTCCTCTGGTGGTAAAACATAGCTCCCTGAGAGATTACATGCATAAGAATTAGGAATAAACTTTTGTACACATCATACTAGTTGAGGCACCCCTTAAATTTAAATTTGAAATGTAGTTTGTCAACAGTTTATTGAATAAGGAAATTAATTCATTTTTTGAATAGAATTGTGATTTCCAGTGGAACGAGAAAAAAAAATTTGTTTGATTTACTGCCCAGAAATAACCTGTAAATGAACAAATGAACCTTCTTTCACCATGTGGCCAAACAACCGGTAGATGCTGAGCAGAAATGAAGATTGAAGTTAAAAATGAGCGGATTGTTATTATTGGGCCACTGCAAAATGTGTTATATGATCAGGAAGAAATAATTCAGCTGGAATTATTTAGTTTAGGTCCGGGGGTTGGCATGTATCACATCAAAACTATTCGTACCAGCCGCAGTAAAAACGCAGTTGCATCCCCGCCTGGGAGGTCCACATGTGGGAGAACCCTGCACTTGTGCTGCAATACAAAATAGGTAATCAATGATCTGATTAATCAGACATGCAGATAAAAGACAGAAAAAATGTTCAGGGGCAAATTATACTTGATGTATTGCTATTTAAATTGTTTAAAAACCTGGTAAACGCAACTTTAGCTAAATCTTGTCCATATTCAGTTCGTGGGTAATCTATTGCTTTCTTTCTCATCTTTTTAAATGGGGCAGATTGGATGTTGGATGTCCCAGTGATTGATTGGTCTTCTGCAACAGTCACAAGCAAATGATGGATGATAGAAAGTAGAATAATGTCTTAGGGGTTTATTTAAAAATGTAATGAACTGATGTAATATGAACACTATTCTGCCCTTCTTTTGAGTTCGAGGAACCATGTTAGTGTGGGTTTTGCTCTCTGGCAACTCTATATTGTCTGTAGGTATGGGTGTGCGAGTGACGGGTGGACGGACGCACACATTATTTGTTCACCTGGGCGAGCAAAGGCAAACACAACACAGATGAAGCACTCAGAGTTCTAGGTCATTCATCCATGGTCTGCAGATCTAAATGGACACCCGCAGAAAGTCATCCTTCAACCTTCCCATGAAGAATCACACACTCCATCTAAATTCCTAGTAGCGATGTGTCCCATGTGTCTCTGCTCTGATGCAAAATCAAAAACTTCTTCATCACACAGAAAGTTCTGGTTCATTTGCAGTGCCTACTGACTCAGTCCCAGGTGTCCTTGCAGGGGCAGCCCAGGGTGGAGATGCATCTCTAATGTATTTTCAGAGCCAGCCTTGTCTGGCAGTCCAACCACGTCTTCCATCAGCACATTCCACCTAGAAACACTGCTGCACAACAGACAGGGGCACAGTGCTGAAATTTCAAGCCCTAATAAATTTAAATAATTTAAGATTATAAGTATTCGGATTTATTTGTGGATGCTGGGAAAATAATATGGTAACTGGGAAACTTTTGGCTTACCTTCCATCATGAAATATTTCATGTCTGATCCAGCAACATCATACGGGAGCAAATTAAGCTGATGCATTTAATCACAAATATTTGTATATTTTTCCCATTTGATATTGCTAAGATGAGCAGTGCATACTAATTGTGGGGCTTGTTTACTACAGGAAGGTTAAGGGCTATCCTCAATGTCTGATACCTGCTCCTCTTCTCTGTCGTTGCAGCGCTCCAAAATAGCAGTGTACGAGAAAATGTGGTCATATATGAAATCAGCAGAACCATC
The DNA here is from genome assembly GCF_900700375.1 of Denticeps clupeoides. Lineage (NCBI taxonomy): Eukaryota > Metazoa > Chordata > Actinopteri > Clupeiformes > Denticipitidae > Denticeps > Denticeps clupeoides. The sequence goes on along the minus strand of NC_041724.1, from coordinate 19,555,863 downwards.
AGTATTCGCCAAGACAACGCCTGATGGGGTCGCCCGGGTTCGGAAGTCAAAGGGCAAATTTGCCTTCCTACTCGAGTCCACTATGAACGAGTACATTGAGCAGCGGAAGCCCTGCGATACCATGAAAGTGGGCGGCAACCTCGACTCTAAAGGCTACGGTGTGGCCACGCCCAAAGGCTCTGCATTAAGGTAGGTGGAATAATATAACAATATCCTCCATGTTGTTATAGTATTCCACCTACCCTGATGTCTTGTGTTGTCATTTCTCTTCTTCCTTCTTTCTTTTTTCTTTCATCAAGAGGTAACTTTATAACGCCTTTTGCTGCGCTTGATATTGAGGTCAATAACTGCTACTAGTGTTCTTTTTATATCTTTATTCACACCAAGAGCCAAGAACTAGTCTTATGTAGTCATTTCACAGTTTGTCTTTCTTACTGTCTTTTCTTGCTGTCTTTTTCTTACTTTTCTTCCTTCTAATCTTTCTTTTCCGTCTTGTGTGCCGTCCTTCCTGGCTGTGTTGTCACTTTTAATTTAACAGTTGAACGGTTTTTCAATTTAGCTTGGGAAAGCTGTGCTGTCACTTGTGACGAATGTTAATTGCATGGTGTTTGTTGTTCCTTTTTTTCTTCTCAATGACGAATGTCCCCATCCCGCACACTTCAGTTTAAGCAATGTTACCTTCCATGCCACCTGTAATATTTAACACTTTATTTGCTCTAAGCTTCCTTATCTCCATATTTGTCCAATTTTCTGGCCAAATTGTCCTCTCGTGCCCTTTCAATGACCATTCTGATTACCGATAATTACACGCAATAATTTACTCTCATAAGTAGTAGTATTATCACCATTACCCGCGCTAGCCTCATTACTACTACTTTGACGTATGCATTAGATTTTTCTTTACCGACTTGTGCATTTTCTTACAAGTTATGTTTTATCGTTTCAAGAAATGCTGTTAACCTGGCAGTTTTAAAACTGAATGAGCAAGGCCTCTTGGACAAATTGAAAAACAAATGGTGGTACGACAAGGGAGAGTGCGGCAGCGGGGGAGGTGACTCCAAGGTCAGCCTCAATGTCACCAAAAATCGGGTACCATAGGGCAGAGTAATCGGCAAGACTGTTACTTTTTTTTTTTTTTTTTTTCAAATGCAAAAAAAAAAAATGCAATCAAGAACCCAGACTCACCTACCTGGTGGAAAGAAGGACCAGCAACATTTTGTCTGACTGAGGAGAGAAGCTACATTCCCAGCTGTAGTTAAAAGATGTGTTTTTCTGAAGGAAAAATCCTTAGTCTCTAGTTTAAAGTCTATAGTCAATAGAGTCTTTAGTCTTAGCTGCTTTCACCATTAATTGAATATCACATAAAGTAAATATTATATACAGCAGTTACGTATTGAACACAGCACCTTTATAAATATATTTATTTAGCAATTGATGACCAGCTATCGGTAACATCCCATGCAATCTAAATATGCAAAACCATAGATGTCTATGAATTAAGTTATGTGTAATACAATGGAATGACACAAGGGGAAAATGACACATGAATAAAGGAAAACGGCATTAGTTACAGAAGATTTTCTAAACTACAGAAGGTCCCAGTGAGCTCTTTTGGAGCCGTAATCTGGAAGTAGAAAAAAATGTAATTTCACCATGACCTGGCAACAGCCACATTTTCCCTGCAAGATTTCAGACAGAGGTGTGAAGAGATCTATCAGAACAGTTGTCCAAGAGCCAAGGACCACTTGTGAAGAGCTTCAAAGACCTGGAATTAGCAGGTATATTTATTTCAAAGGAAACAATAAGTAACGCGCTCAACTCAACACTTTGTTTGGAGGTTAAAATGCAAGGCATATTACACCAAAAACACCACTAGCAGTGACATTTGAGGGTGAAAACATTTAAAGTGTGCACTCATTTTGACGTATACAACACTGGCACACTTCATAAAGTTGAAGGAAGGATGAATGGAAATATCTGCTGCCCTACCAGGTTGATCAAGATTAAATGATATAAAGCTTCCCTAATGGCCAATATCTGAGCTGAATCTTATAGAAAATAGGAATTCATAGAAGGAGCTCACGGAACCTTCAAGACTGGAAGACTGTTTGTGTGTAAGAATCCCATCTGAGAAATGTGTAAAAGACAAATGCAACTCAAGGCCTCGCTGTGAGACTCATGAGTCAGAGCTCAAATCCAATTTCTTTTATCTCCTGATTAGAGGCAGCAGAAATACTGTCTTCTAAGCAGGACTTCACTGGAGTCTGGCTGGTTTAGATCACTGCTTGGTTGGAAATGATACATCAGCAGTGCTTGTTCCAGTGCATGGTGCTAATATGCTGTGATAAATCAGGGACTCCATCTCCATAGTTAGAACAGACTTGGAGCAATATCATGTGCTTGAGATGTTTGATCCTATCAGTCAAAAGAATTGCCTTCAATTTTATTATTACTCTTTTAATAATTCAATCTATCCGCACATATATTTTAGATCCATTCTTGTCCATATGATAATACATCTGAAACAGTTGCTGGGCACATCCTCACCATAGTCCTCTATAGGAGTACCATTTCCAGACTGATTGCAGATCTAAGAGGTTTTGTTAAAAATGTCCTAATGTTAATATGTTAGTGCTAATACTGCAGATAGAAATTAACTCCGAAAACAAGACTTAAGACGTTTCTTTGAATTAAGCTTTGGCTGATTTCAATATTTTAAATGTTTACACCTAAATATTTCTTAAGCCCTGTCTTTCTTCCAAGAGCAGTGCTTCCTTACGATTCAGCTCAAACAGCCAGTGGAGTGTATTGTGTTGGGGGTTGATTAAAATGTAAAACCCATGCCTACCTTTTACTTCTTGTGGCCAGAGGGAGAACATGGTTATCCCCAAGATTCCGTCTTTCTGTGCAGCCTCAAAAACACTTAAGGAATAATTACATTGTAAATCAAAGTCTCCCCAAGCAACAAAGCCTCAAATCTTCACTGTCCACAGATCAGGAGTCTCTATGCTCAGGAGGGGGTAATGAAATTTTCAACCCCTGCCAGCCACGTGCCTGGAATAATTCAGTGCAATGTGATAATGAGATATCATGCAAATATTCTGAAAAACATGGTGCATTATATGTGCCATCTAACAACATCTTTCCTATAGTAGGAAGTGCATTCAACATAGACATTGTCATGTCCAGGTCTCTCCTCAGCATGCACAAAATCGAGTTTTCAGTAAAGGGTCTAATTCTTGCTTTGTAGATTTTGCAGGTTGCCCATTGCTCTGTTAACAGTGTATGCCGATTACTCAAAGCGATATGGGTAGGTCCTGGCACTTTAGCTTAGCTGGGGTGAACTAGAAGGTGATAGCTAGTCTGCTTGCACTCTGTGATATTGACTTGGCCAGGAGCCCTGCTTTATCGCTTTGTAAAGTATGAAGTAGCTACGACTTGAATAACATAAAATAACATAATATAATGTTATTTATGTTATTTCCCACGTGAAGAACTCCTGTAAACCTTGCAGTATTGAAACTCAGTGAACAAGGCATCTTAGCCAAGCTGAAAAACAAATGGTGGTACGATAAGGGTGAATGTGGAGCCAAGGACTCTGGAAGTAAGGTCAGTCGCTACAGGTCTTTTGTACTGATTCCAAATTGCATTTTGACGTATTGTTCATATGCAATGAAAATAATGCACATTCAGATATCTACTTAATTCATTGTAATGTAAAAATATGTAAATGAACCTACATACAGTTATTTAAAGGAACATTTTATTGAGCCTCTCATAAAATACTGAGTGGCCAAACGCTATTACCCCACTTCTTGTATACCTAAAGCATTTTTGTATTTGTATTATTGATATTACTCATTTGGATGCTTAGCTGGTGGGGTGAATTGTAAATGACATAGATAAGACTTTTACTTACACATGATGTAAATTCTTTTCTATTGATGAGGCAATGACCATTATGCTGCTGTTTTCATTTCTAAACTTTTTATTATAATTTTGCTTTATTAGTGTTGTTATTTATTTGCATGATGCTTCGTCTGTTAGATTCTTTTGCTTCCTGTGGGGTGAGCAACAAACAGAATTTCCTGGTGTGATTCATTGTTTTAGCCGATCTTATTTGCATCGTTATGTTACTTAATGTAACTCCGGTTCTCTGATAACAAGAGCGAGGTATCTTACTATGGGATACACCTGACCGTGGAAGCACCAGTGACACCACGTCACCGGACAAAGAGCATGTGGACAGGACCCTGGCACCCTGCATGGTCTCGAGTCAGACAGAAGTCATACCCTTTACAGCAGGTCCACCAGAGCATCTGTCTCTGAGCCTGGATAAGTTGGGTCCCAGCGATCTCTCACCCACAACCACAGGGCCCACAGTGCAGATCTCTCCCAGGTAGCTGCAAGTGTTGCCAGAACTCTGCTGCTTTTTCAGCTCCTCCAGGAACCAGTGATCCTACTGGGCTGGAAGTGACCAAGGGCTCGACTGTGGGTGGGCTGGACAGCCCGGCCTCCTGCATGTCCCCAAGTGTAGAACAGAGTAGCCTTTAACGGATAGCCCCACTGCGATTGGTTCATCTGCGATGGACGTTGTGTCATTGGTGCTTCAGCGGTCGGTGAAGCAGAGCGAGATGCCAAGCGAATGTTGGAAAGAGAACAACACTCATGTCCCAGTGATGATGTTTTGTTTGCCCTCTTCAAGAGGTTCAAGAATGCAGTAAAGGTTTTAATGAACCCTGGCCATGTTCTAGTCTACCATCTGAGCCTCATGGGGTTCGCCTGCAAATAGCAGAACTCTCAAGAACTCATTTTTAATCATTAAGTTTGGGAAGTAAACAACAGCAGAATGGTTTGGCTCAGAATATTACTCAACTTTTTTGCCAGTTATGGTTTGAAATGTACAGTATAAGATGTGTATAGATAGCACACCAGACCTGTGCTAATGAGCTTCAGTCAGGGCTTATCGGAGATTTTGACCTGTAAGTAACTGACCAGCTTCCTCAAAATGAAGAAGCCATTGGTTTAGATTAGCATTGCAGATAAGCAATCACCAGCAATGCAGTGCTTCCCAATTCAGTTACCTGTCCACACTAGTCAGAGGTTCCTCAAAACGTTTGACGAGTGTAAGAGCGACAGTGATAAGCAGTCAACAGCAGTCTGTAACACTAACCTCAAACTTTAAAAAGACCTAGAAATAGTCTGCTGCTTCTGGAATGAATGGGATCTCTGACAGTCAGCAGTAGGAACACTGTTTCATGGAGGGGGCATAGACTGTAGATGTTTCTACTGAGGGATAGTCATCCTCAATGGTGTTTGGCAAAGTGCTCTAGGCTACTGAGGCTAGTAGAGTATTAGTTTTGTAATGAGATTTCTATTGGACACTCTCCATTTCCAGGAATGCTAACTCTGTTCTTCACCTTTCTTAGGACAAGACAAGTGCTCTCAGCCTCAGCAATGTAGCTGGAGTCTTCTATATTCTGGTTGGAGGGCTGGGACTGGCAATGATGGTGGCATTAATAGAGTTCTGTTACAAGTCACGTGCAGAGACCAAAAGGCTGAAACTAGAAAAGAGTGCCCAGAACTTTAAACCAGCTCCCTCAACCAATACTCAGAACTTTGCCACATACCGAGAAGGCTACAATGTGTATGGAACAGAGAGCGTTAAAATCTAGGGGTAGGCTGTGATCTGTGTACTTTCTCTGTTCTTTAACCTGTTACGTACAGTACAGGCCAAAAGTCAGGACACCTTCTCATTCAACATGTTTTCTTTATCTTCATGACCATTTACGTTGGTAGATTCTCACTGAAGGCATCAAAACTATGAATGAACACATGTGGAGTTCTGTACTTAACAAAAAAAGGTGAAATAAGTGAAAACATGTTTTATATTCTAGTTTCTTTGCTCTGATTACTGCTTTGCACACTCTTGGCATTCTCTCGATGAACTTCAAGAGGTCGTCACCTGAAATGCTTCTCCAACAGTCTTGAAGGAGTTCCCAGAGGTGTTTAGCACTTGTTGGTCCAGCTCACCCCAAACCATCTGGATCGGGTTCAGGTCCGGTGACTGTGGAGGTCAGGTCTCCACTTTTTGTTAAGTACAGAACTCCACATGTGTTCATTCATAGTTTTGATGCCTTCAGTGAGAATCTACCAACGTAAATGGTCATGAAGATAAAGAAAACACGTTGAATGAGAAGGTGTCCAAACCTTTGGTCTGTACTGTATGTTACTTTAAACATTTTTTAAGAGTAGATCAATGACAATAACAATAAATCTCCACAACAGAGAGATATAATTTTTATCAGGCTTTCAACGGCATACAATGCTGATATCTCGCATAACCTTTTGTGTCATGCAAAAATTCTTAAACCGTGCAAATAATTTTTTACACCTTTCTGTAAACAGGTACAATTGTGATGATTGTGAAGAAAATGGAATAAACACAACTGACCGAGATGGCTGAACTCTTGGGAGAGACTTCCAAGCCTTAGTCTGGCAATCTGACATGACAGAATCCATCATCCTAGGACCTGGATCTGTTTCCTTCAGTGCCTTAAGGAACATTCAGAGATTCATGGCAGTGCAGTTCATCACATCAGCACTACATCGTTTGAATCATACACATCAGTGAAAGGAATGCTAATGTAATCTTTTTTTGTGAACAAAATAAAACTGAAACTCAAAAGCCATCACCTGACACACAAGTAGTGCCAACACTGTGTGGTAAAAAGAAAGAAAAGTATCTGTGCTTCTGGCTCTTCTAATCTTCTAATTATCTCTTGTAATACATTCATTCATTGTAAATGTGTCAGGTGTTTGAAGAACATCTTCATCATATCAGACGTTGTTTGGGAGGAATCCACAGTTTTCTACACCCCTGGTGCAGGTGGGAATACACTGTACCGTAGTTTTAGACTGGTGGATGCTTCCATCCTCATACCTCACCGCGCACAGACATTTACTCAACATTACACCAATGTACTTAACATATTTCAAACGAATTTACAAAGCTGATGATTTAAACATAGGTTTACTGCAGTCCAACAATGGACAACAGCAATGGCTATTAAAATGTAATATTTATTCTTTTTTTTCTTCTTCAAAATAATTGCACATTCTACGCTTGTTTTGATATTTATTTCCAGTGTTGGTGGATTAGTAAAATCGGAAAGAGAGCGGTGATTTATACAGGGTTATTACAGTGGATAAAAGCTTAGCACACATTTACACATCGCTGTTCTATTTTCTCTTTACCTTATAAAAAAAACACTGTAAGTCCATAGTTTTTAGAGGGCAAAAACATTTACCCTTAGGACATGGAAATGTTTTATAAGGAACGTTTACTAAAGAAATAAAAAGACAAAAATATATTTACATGTATGATGTACATGTGTTCAAAGGTTTGTTAAAAGTTCACTGATGGATTGACAGGTTTCCCTTTTTTAACTGCATGCAAAATGAGTGGTGATTCCCACTGTAGGAGAAAAGCAGTAGAACTACGGAGCCATAGTGGGTTTTTCTGATTTTCTTGTTTTCTCCCTTATGTAACTGCACTGCAGTAAAGAGACAATTGGCAAGCATCTTAAGACAATAAAAGAAATGCATGCATGGATATCATTTCCTCACGTGTGAGGCCTTGTACAGAGAATTTTAATACTCATTTTGTAAATTAAAAATGTACAAAAAAACTCTGTCTCTCCATGAATATGTTCTATATGGAACCTCAACAAAAATAAATACACCAGACCCTCTGGATCACAAGAAACAGGATACAAATAAGCACAAACACAACTGAAAAAAATGATGTCCCAGTCCAGGGCAATGAAGAGCAAACAAGCAAAGTGGGAAATATCTACACATATAAATGTAAGAATCTTACAGAGGAGATAGAATAACAGAAAGAAGCAATAAACAGGTCATTAAAGCCTCTACAAGGTCTTGGCAACTCCAGGAGCCGGTCTCAGGCTCTCACCCTCAGAGGAACAGAGGATGTAGGTAACCAAGAGGGTGGTGCAGGATTACGGTAGACTACTGTTTACTGTCATACACAACAAGCCAACAGCCAGCCAGTCGACCGATCCGCCCTTTCATTCTTATACATTTTTCTTCTCTTTGGTCATACGAGTGTTTAAACTTTCTTCCCGTCTCAATAATGTGTGTGAGTGTTTGTGTTATCAATTTTTCTGCATGCACGGTTAATTCAGATGTGTTAAGATTTATGTTCCTTCCCAGGATCCGTGAGAGGCACCACTCTGAGTGCCTCTTCTATGTGCGTAGGCATACAACAAGGATCAACTCAATAACTTCAGCGTAAAAATACAACATGCATTTACACACTCTTGGCATTCTCTCAATGAGCTTCAAGAGGTCGTCACCTGAAATGCTTCTCCAACAGTCTTGAAGGAGTTCCCAGAGGTGTTTAGCACTTGTTGGTCCAGCTCACCCCAAACCATCTGGACTGGGTTCAGGTCCGGTGACTGTGGAGGTCAGGTCTCCACTTTTTGTTAAGTACAGAACTCCACATGTGTTCATTCATAGTTTTGATGCCTTCAGTGAGAATCTACCAACGTAAATGGTCCTGAAGATAAAGAAAACACATTGAATGAGAAGGTGTCCAAACTTTTGGCCTGTACTGTATGTACAGTACACACTAAATATGTCTTCAAGAAATGATTATTTATATGTGCTCCTTCATGCATACACTAAATTGGACCCACAGTGAATGTAATCGCACATCTGTCATCATAATTCTTTTCCTCCCTGCAGATGCCCAGCCAGTTGGAAATGGTTCTGAACAGTCTACAATTAAGCATTGTCCGGGACCTGCTAGTCGGGACCTGCTAGTCTTATCTTGGTTCTTTCCATACTTCCCAAACCTTGGTTGGCCTTCAACATCGATAGAGTTTTCCTGCAGGTGTGTGTGTGAGTGTGTGGTGTAATTGAAAGGCCACATAAAGGGTCATTTTTTGCGCAGGTTGCCAAGGCCCACAAACGTATATATAATATAAGAGCACCAGGCTTGGACAACCGATCAAAAAGTGCACTCCACAAATGAGATCTCCCTTGGTGACATAAGTGGCCTCCTTTTAACCTGTCTGGCCCTTGGCCCCTTACAGAAAACCCCTTTTTTGAATGAACTGAGAATGTCCCAGAAACTGTAGGGTATATTAGTATCATTTTGAGGTAATCGAGATTTTGGAAAATTTCTGAAAGATAAATATCTATTCACAGACTCAAACAAAATTTAGCTCAGTTTCCCCTGATCAAGCTTGAGATGTTTCTGCAGCTTAGTTGGAGTCCAGCTGTGGAAAAAAAAAATGATTTTGACTATATAGGGTCCCACAGTTGACAGTTCATGTCAGAGCACAAACCAAGCAAAAAGTCAAAGGACTTGCCTGTAGACCTCCGAGACAGGATTATCTTGAGGGAAAACCTGGGCAGGTAGGTTTCCTCCGGTTTAATCTGCGAATGAGAGCCGGCGGTGAGATGCTGACGTTCTCGTTCTAGGTTGAATTGGGGAGGGGACAGGATGAGCGGGTGAGTTGAGAGGAGAGGAGATGAACAGGATAAATCTTGTTTAGTTAAGGTGGAGAAGGAGCCGAGTCGAGTGGACGAATGCCAATCAGTGACTGAGCAGCTGGCAGTGGCCATCTTGCCAATTTATGGGAGTCACGTTACCTCATCTCCATGCTGCTCCCGGTCACATGGATGGAATCATGTGACAATATGCTATTCTGCCTACTACTACTCTTTGCTTAAAGAGCTCATTGTTGGGGTCAACAACCTTTTCAGAAGATTTCATTATAAGTAGCAATACATAAATAACTCAAAGAATTCCCGGATACCTTTTCATTGGTAGTTGTGTTGCATTTTGCCCAGATACAATACTGCTATTTTCTGATTGTCTGTTGTGTAGGACTTTTGGGGTTTTTTTTGGCTGGTAAATGACTGGCTGTAGGACACAGCGCTTGTTTCATTGTCAGGCACTGCTGTCCCCGTCTGAGAAATCTGCCATGCATTTAATTTTTTACTCAGTAATGTGGGTTTTTTCCTAAATAAAATACTTTTTAGTAAAAGTAAAATGACCTATTTTAAAAACTTGAAAAATTACTCACAAAAACTGCTCAGTACAGTAACGTGAGTAAGTGTAATTTTTACTTTCCACCTCCTGTTCGCTGTTCTTCTGATGCATTTGGTGCCACTGTGGGTGGCAGCCTGTTATGGCAATTCACAATGTGAATTTCTCACTTGTGGGACTAATAAAGCATAATAATCATCATCATCATCACCATCATCATCATGTATGCTGTGGTTTGCTGCAGCCTCTGGCCTTAATACATGTAAACATGGCTCTGCATGTCACTAGTGATCATCAGCTCTGGACCACACACATACATACCAACTAAAATCCGATTTGAATCAGATATTCCTCAGATGGTATGGGATGAGCCAGCATGCTGATGGGAATTGTTATGGCTGTATCCACTTTAGAGGGAATTTCCATTTAAGAATAGTACAAGCTGTGGAATATATTTTTCTCCTAAAGATCTGTCTGGGGATTGGCATATAGGATCCTAAAATGGGTTAATTTTCATGGCTGGTTACTTCACAGCTGTTTCTGATTCCCCAGAGCACAGTGTTTAAATAAGGCACAGAGTGAACACACCGAAGCTCTTCCATTCAAATGAATACCTCGCAGCCCTCTCTCTGAAATCATGTGACTCATGTGAGGCAAAAAATTTTACCTATTTCATAATTTATGCCAGAATGTCTTAATAGAAAACTCTTTCTTAATAGAAGTAGAACAGAAAATTCACAGCATTATATTCTCTTTAAATCCCAGATTACATTCAGAGTATTTAAATTGCGTTAAATTTGACCATAATGTAGAGCTCTTAATTCTTGCACATAAAACAAGTCACATATATCAGCTTGTAGACTGGCAACATATATTCTTTCTGCTTTTTACTGTGTTTTTAATATTGTGTTATTTTATTTCTTCTTATAAGGACCTGAGAAATGGAGCTGGCTGGTTATGATGGCCATCGCTGTCCTACACTGAAGGTGCAAAGCTCCATTGTTTCTTCAAGGAATATTAATATTAGAGCCAGAGCAGATGGAATGGACCCTATTTTACTACGCAGATTTGTATTTTTATCAGGGACAGTCCCAGCAAGGTGTCCTTGATGATGCAGACCTCTCCTTCCATTCACATGGAGATAATGTCACTAAGATTCACATCATTCATTTACCTAAAATAAGAAATATGATCTCAATACATGATGCAGAAATGTTTGGCCACGCCTTTATTACATCAAGCAGGGTTTTTGCCATTTTAAGGAAGCCAGATTTAATACTTTTTAAGACCATTTTCATCAAATTTAAGACCCTTCACCAGGGGGATGTCCAAGGTCCAGAGTTTTTCTCGGCAGACAATGTGAGGTACATTTTAACAAAGATGTACTACATATAGTAGTAGTCGGGGGCAAACATTATTTGTTGTGTTCCCTTGTGTTGGTGCATTTTTAACTTTTTAACATATCCATTCTCACCTGAGCTGTCATTGTGACACATTGGACTACGTTCCCTCCACTGGCCACCAGTAGCTGCACGCATCAAGCCAAACATGGAGTAGCACCATCCTACCTCACAGCCCTTATTACACCTCGCACTGCACCTCGTATACTCCGAGCCTCCAGTACTGCTCGCCTGGTCCCTCCATCTCTGAAGGTAAAAGGAAGACGCTCATCTAGACTCTTCTCCGTCTTGGCCCCTCGGTGGTGGAATGAACTTCCAGCTCAGTCACTGAGCACCTTCACACGGCAGCTCAAGACCTTCCTCTTTAGAGAAGATTTAGATGAACTTGGAACTACAACAGAGTTAAATAACAGGATCATATTCATGCTTTGAGTTCTAGTGAACCAGAACTGATTTGCTCTGGATAAGGGCGTCTGCCAAATGCCATAAATGTAAATAGGTGCTTGAAGAGAGCAGCGCTGTTGTCCCGGGCGAGTGTGGATTTTTCAGTTGAACGAACATGCGAGACACATCGAGAGCAGAAAAAGCAGCATTTTGACTAATAATGAATACTCTGTATTTCTACTCTGTCTCACCACCTGCCACTGAAGAGTTATATATATATGAGGCTGAGATTACAAAATCAAATTCTATTAAATTTATTTACAACATGTGAAAGACTTTATACTCTTTCCTCCTCACTAGATTTTTCCTGAATTGAATAGAAGGTGAACTCCCAAATCCCACCAGCGGCCATGTTCTGGCCTGAGCCACATTTTCTGCTGTGTGGAGCCTTTAAATAAATGACATACAGGACACATTTCCATGTAGCCATGACACTGTGAGCACTTTTAAAAGAAAATGCCAGGTACTTGCCACCGTTTCACCTTGTCAGCATCTATTTTCGGATCTATCTCATGATAATTAAAATGCATCACCTGACGACGATGGCCAAGAATTACAAACCAATCACCGAATCATACGGAAACACAATATAGGAGAAGAAGAAGAAAAACCCACATCAGAAGTGATATTTAACAAAGCAGAAAAAAAGGTGGTCCGGACTCCGGATCCGGAGTAACCCCTGCCAGTCCGGATCATGACAATCTTGTCTAACTATACAATGCACGATGCATGACCAATTTCTCTCGATCTTAATCTTAAAATTATAGAAATTGAGTACAAACAGAAGAAAAGACATATATCATACAAAATTATTAGAGTTTAAATGATTCTTTTGTAATATATTTATTATTTACTACTATAATTTTGGTAACCTCAGCACAGGTTGCCGGTTCGAATCCTGAATCGCCACGGTGCTTTACTGAGTAAAGCTGCTCACTGCTCCCTATTTGCCTTTCAGGGCTGCCCACTGCTCATCAAGGTGATGTTAATGGTAGAGGACATTTTGTTGCGTCACCGTGTGTCGCAATGTCACAATGACAATCACTTCACTTTCAAAGCTCTTGGTGGCGATTCGGACCCGGCACACACAGTGATTTTGAGCCGCCAGGTGAGCCAGGGACACCTTGGCCTCACAGCCCTTCTATTTTTTATCAATTATAAGGAATATAGGTTCCATCATGTCAGAGTTCCATTAAACACAGATGTTTTGTAAAATTTGTAATAATTTAGACACCATTTAACAAGATTATTCTTATTGTCCGTACATGTCCTAACATTCTGATTGTCAAACTAGAAACAGGTCTAATGTTTTTTTTTTCTTTGAATATTTCAATATTTTTTTCAATATTGCTGACCTTTTCCACTTTATTTAAGATGTTTGATATGTATTTTTTTTATGTAAAATGAATGTATTTCTCTGCTTAGTTCCTTGTGTTGTCATTTTATTAAAGGATTTTCTATCAGAATAATAAAAAGGGGAAACTGTAAAATAACAGTATTTTTTTGCTGAACATTTGATCACCTAAGTCCAGATGTTCGAAAACTTCAGGTCATTCACTTTACGTTTATGCTAGTTTTTCGAGTAACACCAGATTGGTTCAGCGATATTCAAATATAGAAATTTTAACAGCACTTTAAATGCAACCCACAGCGTAGCCTACTGGCTATGTGAAGAACAACAGGCAAAATACTAGTAGAACTCGTTTTCATTCAAATACAATGGAACATTTTTTTACTATCCCAAAAGGCTTCAATTCTTATTTCCAACTTTATTTTCACTGCCACTGTCCTAGTTCAACAAATGTACACAATATAAATACATTATATATTATCAATAAGCTTTTTGTGATCTTTTTTTTTTTTTTTGTATTAAATTGTATCAAAAGTCAAACACAAACATAAAGTTAATCAGTGAGGAGTTTCCAAAAACGAAAAATGAATATATCCAACAATAATGATTGTACAGGAAAAGTCCACACAATATTCATGAATTCTATTAAAAAGGACTGCTGGACTGGTACGCATGTGGCTCCAGAGCTGCGGGTTGCCGACCTCAGACCAAGATTCTTCTCTGTCTTAGATCCAAGGTGGTGGAATGAACAGCCATTAAAGAAGAAGAAAAAAAAAGAAGATCTTCAAATGATCTTCAAGCTAAAACCTTCTGGTTTAGAAAATATTTACACTAAAAAGAGCTTTTACATGCAATTTTTTTATATTTAAAAAAGAAGTGTTGTGTGAACAGAATTTTCAGATCGGGTCCTAGGGAACCAAATGAGGGATTTCAATGATGCATATTTAAAGTCCTCATGTAAGTTCTCTGCATAAAAATGTCAACAAAGAGCAAATGTTAATGGTTGTTAGTGTTTAAATGAGCATTGTAAATGTGCTCTGTGTTTTACTCTAGGTACATAATTGCCTTTCCCCTCTTTTATTTCCTTTAATGTATAAAGGGGTGACATTTTTACCAGACTAATTAAAAAACCCTTTAACAGCTTACACGCCCTATGGCCTGATGAACAAGCCCCAACAAGGATTTTGGCACAATCTCACTCTGGTGGCATTTCAGGGACCAAGAAACAGGCAGCAGAGCTCACATTCATCAAGAAACACAGTATAAACACAGTATAAAACTGCAGGTAATGAAGAAGAAAATATTACAGTACTGTGATAACTGTCTCAAAATAACCGTTCTGGGTCTCCGTGTGGACAGAACATCGGACAGAACATCCAATAAACACAGGACACCAAAGGAAAACCTTGTCCCCCATAATGCATCCAACGTCTGGTGCAGTTCCCATTGATTTCAGGGAGAACGTTTCACCCGTTCTATAAGTATGAGCAGAACTTAACGAAAAATGTTCATTTCCATGAACTGAACCGGGTACGAGTTGGATTTCTGTAGAATACATAATGGGAACCATTGGACTCTTCAATTTGGCATTAAAGGTGTGGCCATGACAGTCTTTGGCACAGTGAGCTTATGGTGCAAAGTATTTGTCCTCTCCACCAAGGTTCTGCACCTGGAGCCATAACATGAAAGTGCTTGTTATAAACTGGACTGAAGGTCAGTGCAGACTATACCTGCTGCAGTGGAGACCAGGGACCACTTTTTATGGCTTTGTGGTGACATCTGGCTTGAGAGGGAACAGGCTGACCAGGAGGGCCAGCTCTGTTCTAGGATGCCGTGGTGGCAGTGACTGACATCACCCCATGCAGGAGACTCCTTCAGTGGCAGGTTCCAACATGCACAAACGTGGGAAGAGATTCTGAAGGTCCTTCTTTCCAACAACTGTTACAACAAAGTCCAACAGCTGACCACACGTGCATAGACTAACAAACACACACATCCAATACACTGTGGAAGTTTTTATATGCAAATTCTCTAACTGTGCACCATTTTTATTGTTGTATAATTAATATATTCTGCTATCCTAAAACAACATGCATGGTGTAGATGTTTCTTGTCTGATACTCATATTTACTCCCAAAGCAGTCAGGTTTAGAATTTCCCTCAAATACCGGTGTGTGAGCTGCACTCTGATTGTAACCTATCATCATCATTTTCCTCCTCTTCCTCATCATGATGTTCCCCATTGTCCTCCTGGTCCTTCTTTTCCACAACAGGGTTGGAAATGAGCTCTGAAGCCTCCTGCGCAGTACAGCGTTTCAGACTCAGCATCGTCTCTCTCAGACTAAAATGTGAAATGAAGACTCAACAAGAGCATCCCATCATCTTCTGGTCGGCACTGCTTCTAATTTAGTCAAATAGGAATCTAGACAATTCAAATGTTGTCTGGGACGGAGGAACCAAGTGCAGGAACCGGTCTCTTTTAGGTGGACTTTGTGGGAGGAGTTGAGGCCTACCAGCTCCGCCTACCATCTGCCTATTGGTCACCTCCACCTATATAAAGAGACTTTGGATGGTGTTTGGGGGGGTCCCCAGTCTACTAGGCCCTTACTCTTTCGGGAGGTCCCCAGGGTCCATGGAGATCTGCAAGGAGCTCCTTTGGGGATCTCATTCATGTGTCTTGTTGCTTTGTGTGATAGACCCTTTGTTGTTAGCCTGTTATGTGCCCTTTTTGTTAACTTGTGCGTGTTTGAGTTGTCCCCGCTTCAGGCTGTCCTGATGTTGGTTAGCTGTGCTGAGTCCGCTGTTTTATTCTACCTGTTAGCTCAGTGGAAATAAAAGCGCTGTTTGTATGCTGTGTTTGGTTGTGAGTGTGTTACAGGGGACGTCCTCCTCTCCACACTCGTCACGTTTCTTACACCCCTGGACTTAGGAACGTAACAGGTCACGAAACAAAATTGGGGTTTTACCCAGCAGGGATAACGCAGGGCGTGCAGGAGTCTTTACTGCCTGAAATGTTCTACTAACTGTTCTGTTCTTAAAGTATTAAAACGAATGTGCTGCAGTCCTCCAGACTCCAAACAAGCTGCAAATCCGGAGAAAGAATCTGAGGTTCAATTCAAGTTTGTGGAGCAACTTCAACTCTGTGTGTGTGTTCAGGACACAGTTATAATAGTTTTGGATTTTTCATTAGTTTTAGTTTTTATTTCTTTTAGATTTTTTTTTTTCAAATTCAGTTAGTTTTAATTAGTTTTTAGAGGCAGATTTACTAGTTTTTATTAGTTTTGATATTTTGAAATGGCCTAGTTTTAGTTAAGTTTTTATTAGTTACAGTGTTAGTTTTAGTTTTTTTTTTGTAAATTAGGATATTTGTCAGGTGCATGAATCAAAATCACCAGAATAGCCTCATCCATCTTAGCTCCGATAAGGTTATTGACTCTTGCAGCTCCGGGAGTTTTGAATTTTGGTTCGAGTGAAGTGGTGAACTTTTTGAAGGTAATCGAGTCACACAGTCGTGTAGACATTCCAGTCTTAATAAACATATTTACCAATGCTTCTTCTCATTTGTGGTGTTCCTGCGTATTTACTAGCCAGCAGCTACTTGGTCGGCGGTGGAAGCAGTCCATTATGGATGCTGTAGTACCACGTTCCTTTCCCATGTTACCTGGCCTGGCTACCGCTTCTCTTTCTGGGGAGGGCGGGCGAGAGGCTGGCTTGTTCAGGTACTCTTGGTTCGCCTTTTTGTGTGAGCTTTTCAAATGGACTGTCAGATTCGTGAGAAGTATTCCACATATTGTATCACCTGCTTCTACAACAAGGCACTTACTTTTATTTTTGCCACTGTCATAATCAAAGAAATCCCAAATAGGACTTTCTTCCGCTTTCTTCCGCCTTTCGCTGCAGCCATCACGCTAGCTGGCGACGTCACGGACAGACTATGGACACGTGACGTCACAGACCACGTGTTACCATAATGGTCAAAAACCTGGCTTAAAACTGGCAGCGTGAAGGAAATAGATTTTAATTCAACCCAAAAGATTTATTACAAAGACGAAAACGAAGGACGTTTTTGCTATAATATTAGTTCGTTTAAGTTAGTTTTCGTTTTTTTTAACTCTTTATTTCAGTTAACGAAAATGCTTTTTCAATTCTAGTTTTAGTTTTATCGTTCGTTTTCGTTAACTATAATAACCTTGGTTCAGGAGAATGTTGAATAATTCCGTGACATTAAGAGCGAAATGGCGGGACGCCGCTCGTCTACAGCGGTTATGCTCCTGGATTATCCAAGATGGCCTGATCGATCGCCGGAATCCGAATATCTTTATTGGGACGAAATTAGGAGAGGTGTCTATAAATATATAATAAGAAAAATATCAAATGGAGATAAAAGGAGATGAACTGGCCTGTAAAATACCAAACAAATTGAAATATTACATTACAAGTCCAGGAACACTATGACGCTGCTTTCTTCTGGTGTCCTCAAGGTGGGGAAAGACATCAAATATAAAACATCTTATATAGTTTTAATGCACTGATACAGGAGCGATTCAGCTCTCCAATGAGGTGAGAAGGATTGGTCCACAACATCTTCCATCCAGATGTCACCACGATGTGTAAAGTATGGCTAAAAGAAAAAGGGAGATATACACAGTACCATCTATCTTCTGAAATGTAGTAAATGAGCTGTGGGAGCGTCACCCACCAGTTAATGAAGGTGATGGCCTCTTCCTTCACATCCGGGGTCGAGTGGAGGTCAGCGAAGATGAGGATCTCAGCAGTGTGTGTGTGTGTGTGTGTGTGTGTGTGTGTGTATTAGCTACCATGTCTGCTGCTACTAGGAGCTCGGCGCCCATGTCCTGTAGGTTGGGTGCTTTGCTGCTGTAGATGAAGGTCACCAGCTCCACCACCTGGATCTCCACAAGGTTCTAGAGGGGAAAGCAGACTTGAAATGCGTTTGGTTCTATTTTCTGCTGTAATGTGTTGGATAAAAATCATTACAATTTTGATTAAGAATGCTGATTAATTATTTTATGAAATCCTTATGATTTTAATAAATCCTGTATTGTTCGTATGCTTCAGCAAAATATATACTTTGTGTTACGATGTTATATGAGGAATGTTTTGTGCACATTCTGTTCCCGGTCCTATCAGGAGTGATTACAGAATACTATAAAAGAAGAACAGAGACTCTCATCTCATTAAAGAAGATCAGACTGGTTTTTATTAAAGGTCGCAATGCTCGGGACAATATGTTATATGTCAACATTACACAGTAGGACCAGGTCACAAATGGCCCTTTCTTTGCTTTCAAACCCTTTGGCCAGGTTATCAATATCTGGGATTCAGGTGGGAGCACAAAATGACCCTTTATGCTGATGACATTCCACATATCTCTGTCCCTAATCTTCTGGCCACTGGTCCTGGGTATAAGTGAACCTTGCCAGTGGCCTTTTCGGCTGCTGCCCTTTCACCATCTTATCCTTTTTGTGTGTCACCCTTGTGTTTTGGGTATCTAGGAATCCATGTGAAATGAAATGATTTTCATTGTGAAACACAGCAGCACAGCACACGGTCACACGATGAAACGTGTCTTCTGCTTTTCACCATTAACCAGTGTGAGGGGGACGGTGCTTTGCTCAGTGGTACCTCAGAGGATCGAGATTCTGATTCCGGGGCCACCACTGCCCCTGTGTACAGTGTAGTGTACACCACTGTAACGTCTGCATTTTCACCCCTTCTCTGCACAATAAAAGCAGACCTGGATCACAATTGGTACAATTGTTCTTGTTAAAATGCCTCAATTCACTAAATCTACTGAACTGACCACACCCCATCAGTACCCTTGGTATTAATACTGACGAGTCACGGTGGGAAAAGGCGTGGTAATCAGGTCATTTATACTCAACTAAATCTTCTACATTGTCCACACATCAAACGAAAATCACCTTTCTGTTATACATGTAATTGTGAAGCTGTGGATTATGTCCAGTTTCTGGTCATGTGCTCAATGTGCATTGTAGAAGAACTGACCAACAGTTTTGGTTTCCCATACTAACGGATTAACAAACTTAACATTAAAATCTTGACCGGATTAATAAATAAGATGTGGATGAGGAAAATCATCAAAACTGCCAACAATGAGAAATCCAGGAGCATATGAGACAATAATAAGGGTTGGGGGTTTGCTGGACAAGTTCTATAGAACCACGTAAAAAAGGTTGAATTTGGGGCCAGAGTAGCTTCGTCTTTCTGCATGATAGTGAGTACATCAGCCAATCTTCCTGTCATGCATGTTAGATCAAAGTCATACACTTCAGCTTGGAAAAGTTCTTAATGTTTAATGAATTTATTTTTATTATTTCCTAGTTTCAGAGTTACCAATTTTGGATGATGAAACAACTGGAATGTTTTAGTTCATTAGGTGAACACAGAGAAAACAAAAAAAGATATTACCCCACCCACTTAATCTTAAATCAGTTTTTAAAAATGCTTTAAATTGCAATTAAACTGTATCTACATTTTACCGTGTGAGGAAGATTGGAAATCAATTCTCTTGTCTATATACAGAAATTAAAATGTTACATTAAATAAATATTAACCCTACAAAACTGCATCAGATGCCGATCTGATCAGCTGGGACATGATCAGTCAATAAATTGATGAGGAACAGCAGCAATGCTTTACATTAGGAGAGATATGTCTTGACTTTCTGTGTTATCTCTGCACAGCAGATAGGGCACTTGCTGAGGGAATCGGAGCATTTCTGACAGGTGACCAGATGTCCACAGGGGATGAAGACAATGCTGATGTCACAGTCCATGCAGACTTTACACTGTTTTTCCCTCTGAAGTTTTTCCAGCTTCTCCATTGGGTTTTCATCTAAAATTACAGATCAAAACAAACAAAAAAAAAGTCATATTTCAAATGAAAACATGTATCCTGTAACGTAGGCAGTATGATATTTAATGCCGGTTTACCTTTACTTTCACTTGAGGCTTCCAAATCACCCTCCACAGTGCAGTTTAAAACATCGTTGACCAATTCATTCATTGAAAAGTAACCCTGACCGGTTTTCCGGATGTTTTCCAGGATGGTCCTCTCGACTTTCATTGGCTCCAGCCCCAGCTCAACAGCTTTTCTGGAAAGCTCCAGCTGCAAGATGTTTTCTGCTGCGAGATTTATAAAGCAAAAAAGTTACAATTCTACACAACTGTATTCACGTTTATTTACTCATACAGATTGTTCATTTACTTTATTCACACAGAGAAGCAGACTGTTAAAAAGAGTGGTGCAACATCCATAATCTCACCAGAGTACAGATAGCAGGGGGTCCTGTGTTTGACAGACATTCACAGATCTTCACTGTACCAAGAAATCGCGGTTTTTTAAATACAGCCGCTGCACTTTTGATTGTATGCGACATTTCAAAATAAAAGTTTTTACATTTGCGTCCAGAGCGACTTACAATCAGTAGTTACAGGGACAGTAGTCCCCTAGAGACACTCAGGGTTAAGCGTCTTGCTCAGAGACACGATGGTAGTA
Organism: Denticeps clupeoides; assembly: GCF_900700375.1. Classification (NCBI taxonomy): domain Eukaryota; kingdom Metazoa; phylum Chordata; class Actinopteri; order Clupeiformes; family Denticipitidae; genus Denticeps; species Denticeps clupeoides. The sequence continues at coordinate 19,535,048 of NC_041724.1, read as the reverse complement.
AGTGGGGTTTGAACCTGGGTCTTCTGGTTCATGAAGTACATTCACACATTCAGAACAGCTGTTCAGCAGACAGCTGGCATTTGGCTCTGACTTTAGTGGCTGTAGATATCTGTAGATATAAGACTTCTTAAGGATTCATAGGATGTATGCAAGTCTGAGAAGGTCAAAGGTACTTCAAATTCCATTAAGAGGACAGTAAACAAAGGATCTTAAAATCAATTCTGCAGCAAACAGCTAGCAAGCGCAAAGGTGGTGGAATGGTGGCTTTCTGTCTGGTAATTACCCCGGTAATCAACAGGTAACCTGAGCACCTCTCTGTTCTGACACTGACACTGCATTATTGGACCTGCAGTGGGTGGTAGTAGCCTAGTGGGTAACACACTCGCCTATGAACCAGAAGACCCAGGTTCAAGACACTTAACCCTGAGTGTCTCCAGGGGGACTGTCCCTGTAACTACTGATTGTAAGTCGCTCTGGATAAGAGCGTCTGATAAATGCTGTAAATGTAAATGGACCTGGACCAGTTATTTCACCTTTTTTTGTTAAGTACAGAACTCCACATGTGTTCATTCATAGTTTTGATGCCTTCAGTGAGAATCTACCAACGTAAATGGTCAAGAACATAAAGAACACACCTTGAATGAGAAGGTGTGTCCAAACTGTACTGTATGTGGCATGATACTGTGCGATACCTTTACCGTTACACACCTAATAGATGAAGAGTCTGCGGCTATAGAACAATTTAAAAACTAAGTACAGATCAGAGAATTATATAAAGATCAATTTGAGCTAACATGAATGATCCTGTTATTTGAGCGGATGAATTCGTCCTGATGCAGTATAATCAGCCCCGCGCTGCATTCCACCGTTCTCCTGCAGCTTCGTAAGGGCTGGGAGGTCAGACCAGCATGACTGATGCACATCGCTAGAGGTTTGGACCAGAGTCGCCGATTCAAACCTGACGCTCCGTCAATAAAACTCTGTAAAAAAGTGTGGCACTTCCACTGTCAGGAAGGGAGTGGTTAGTAAGTCGGTGGCATATTAGTGGAAGGACTGTGCTGAGGCATAAATGAAGTCCTCTCCACAGTAAGGACGTGTTCTGGCTATGGGAGAGCAGTTTGACTGCTTCATTTTAGACTGTGTTGGTCCTTTATCAAGGACAACATTTATTATGGATTGTCCCAAGGCCAGTCCAGCGCACGTACCTAAAGGGCGCGAAGAGACCGAGGGTCTAATATTCTCTTGGAAAATCCCATATTCCTCCTGGCTGGATTCAGAGGATGAATCCCTGCTGAAAATCCAGGATGTACGAGGTGGATACGGTCAAACACGGGCCGGGGTGTGGCCAGAACACATACCTACTTCATTACACCAGTGTTGCCACGGCAACAGACAGCAGAAGTACCGGTTTACTTATTCATCATTAGAGGGTTATAACCTGGTAAAAGCGCCTTCGGCATCTGTTCTCGTGCTTTTAATGAAGCATAATGTTAAAACCTGAGGAAGACAATATGAGAATGTGTATTACCACGTCTCCAGTCGATATTACGGTAGTATAATTAGTACAATTACAATTAAAATGATGAAAGGGATTGCGCTCTGCTTGAACGGTCATGGCGTGGTGAAAAGGGGACGTGATCTGAAGGGACCCAGCACTGTACCAGCATGTCTGGGCCAGTTATGTAGAAGCATTTTCCTGATGTGCAGGCGTGGACCTCAAACTTCAAATATTTACCTTCTCCATCCTTTGAAAACCTGGTCTCTTGAGATGCAGCCTGAAAGAAAAAGGAAAAAAGTTACGCTCGCCAAGCACCACGCCCTGAGCCTCGCCCTGAGCCAAGCACCACGCCCCGCACCTCAGGACACCTCCAGGGGGGGACTGTCCCTGTCACTACGGGCGTCGGGTAAATGCGGTAAATGTACATGTACCAGAGGAACATTTCTGCACATTTTCTCGATGTTCTTTACATAAACTAGGAATATTAATGATGTGTTTTATCCGCTGGGGACCCGGGGACCCAGTACTATGACCCGGAGATGGACATTTCTGTAATATTCCACTCACCACGCCGCTCCTCCTCGGGCTTCGAAGTTGTACGCTGACCACAAATTCAGGTCCCTTTTCAGCCCGCACAAAACTACACCTGCACACAAGAGATTCCCGCGGAACGTGAGCTGGCGCTCGGCGGCCATGTCTGCTTTAACAACGCGCAGCGGTGAAGCCGCACCCTGGGTAATGCCGGGCATGCTCCACCCACGGATCTTCACCAGGCTGCCAGTTCTTCAGGCCTCCTCCACACCGGAAACATGCCACGCGGTCGCCTTCACCTGCAACACCACATGCACAACAGCGTCCCCGTCACTACAGTCCACATTACCGAAGTACTCAAACGTCTTCTAAACAGCGTCCCTACCGGAGCTATAAAACCCGGCTCTGGACAGAGTCTCGGTGTCCACGGGGAGGCTCTTCCCGGAGAAAGTCTCCAGACGCTGTTCGAAGGACTCCAGAGAGACCCTGAGGGAGTCCCCATTCAGGGACGGCACGTTCCCCACGTCGTGACCGAGGATGAAGAAGCAGTTGCGGGAATATTTGGAATGCTCCGTCCACGGGTCGTCCCCAGACACCCACTGAGACAACTGAATCCCGCAGCAGAAGCACTGGACCCGGTCCTCCTGTCCCTCGTAAAACAGCCCGGCCTGAGCCAGATCTCGGGGCCGGACAGGGGAAGATGGCGGCCACGCCTGGAAGGTCTGGAAACGGGCGTCTTCATCACACATGTGCGGCACCATCGGGTACGTGGTCTCGTCCACCACGTCCCCCGTCCTCAGACTGAAGTCGGTGGCTTCGGAGGCTTCGTCCGTGGCCTGGACATCGCCCCCACGGTGGACACAGCTGAGGAACGCGCAGTCAGGGGAGACACGACGGTGCCGGCTCACAGGAGTGTCCTCGGCGAGCCAGGTGTCCACGGTCCCCTGGCAGCTGAAGCAGCGGACCTGGTCTGCCTGCCCGGTGTAGTAGAACCCGGCCCGGGCCAGCTGCTCCACCCAAACCTGCTCACCGCGAGGGAACTGCTGGAAGGAGTTGATCCTGGCGCTGATGGAGGACCAGTTTGTGCTGCCGTCCGATTCAAATTCACGGCTTCGCACGTCCATGTCTCACCTAGAAAATAACGAAGGACAAAGCACATCCACGTCATGATCAGAAGAACATGACTAATATGTCCAGAACTTTCATGTCTCGTGTTATTATTATAAGTAAAAGGTCTTATCAGGACTCTTAGTTTTCTAAACTCAAAATCTATAGAAATCCAACGAGAATTGCTGGTGTCCTCCAGTAAGACGATAAAAGCGTCTTCAAAATAAAGTAAAGTACCAGACGCCCTTATCCAGAGCGCCTTACAATCAGTAGTTACAGGGACAGTCCCCCTGGAGCAACTTAAGGTTAAGTGTCTTGCTCAGGGACACAATGGTAGTAAGTGGGATTTGAACCCGGGTCTTCTGGTTCACAGGCGAGTGTCTTACCCACTAGGCTACTACCACCCAGGGGAACAAGGCGCTGTCTCCACGTACCGGTCCTAACCGAACAAGACACCGTCCCCACGTACCGGTCCCCAACGAACAAGACACCGTCCCCACGTACCGGTCCCCAACGAACAAGGCGCCGTCCCCACGTACCGGTCCCCACCAAACAAGGCGCTGTCCCCACGTACCGGTCCCCACCGAACAAGGCGCTGTCCCCACGTACCGGTCCCCACCCCTGTCATGGCCGCCTGCTGCCACCAAGGTGAAGCAGGGTTAAATACAGAGGATACGTTTCACTGTGTGTAGTTGTGTGGTTCGCGGATAAAAACGCAGTTTTAGAGTCTGTATGTGTGGACAGAATGGACCCGTTTCTATAAAAGTGCGGACCGTAAAAGTTTATTCTGATTCTGTAAAGCTGCGGATCTCTACTGTACGTCCAGCTCCGGTCCGGTCCGGTCCGCCTCGGACTCAAAATCGGCCCGAAGTCCGAGATCCCAGAACATCAGACGCAGATTAAAACATTTTCTACCTCAGTAGCTCCGTCAGCGGCGAGCAGGAAGTACGTCACAAGCCCGGAGCATCAACACAACATGCACAAATAAAGGTCCGACGTGAGCTTTTCCTTCATTAACATTTCTCAGAACACATAAAAATGTAATTTAACATAATAAATTCGGGCAGAACACCGTACGTCAATGTCGTATATTCTCCTTCCTGGCGGTGGTCTTTGGCGGAAGTGACGTAGGGAAGCAGGCTCGGTTCTGATCCCATCGGGACACGCCCCCCGTCCCTGTTATTCCTGCAAGGATGTTTTATTGTGTCCGTTAGAATTTGTGTTATTATTTAAAAGTGTTCATGTCTGAATTTAAAAAGATCCTCGTTTCTGTTTTTATGGATTTTCATCATTTGTGGCTCTGATATTCTAGTTGTACCTGATGACGGCTTTATTGCAGTATCTTTAATCCTAAAAGTGTTGGAGTCTGGGTTTATTCTTAATTTGCTGCCCTTACTGAATACATCCATTTCAGAATATTTCATCCCTTCTCCGTGTGTCCAGGCTCACAAGACACATTCTTGGATTCTACATTTTATTTAATAATCTTTTAATTTATTTCAGACCAAACAAAACCCACCATTTATTAAATAAAGCTGCATTTAAAATGATTTGGGAGCAGTGAAAAGGGCGAATTAGCCGCTTTATGTCGATAATTGAGTGTAATTGACCGTAATTTCACCATTCAGCCAGGCCTCGAACCCGACCCCTCCGTTTTCCGTACATGACATTTACATGCTGCTGGGAATCCGGCGTTCCTTCATGGAAATGGCAGGGCCCTCTGTTACCAGGATAATAATGTTCCAGGTGAATTGAAGGATTTATAAATAACAGAATAAAGAGGTTTGCTAGAAAATCAGCTGAATGCTTTATGGGTACATCGGTTTCACCTAAAATAATTTTATTGCAGGAAAAAAAAAAACATTTATTTCCAGACATTGTGGATAAATGCTGTAAATGTAGAAATTGTGGCATTAAACTAGATTTGTTGGGGGGAATGAAAGGATTTAATTCTCAAGTGCTGTACTTGCTTCACGTTAGTCTTTAAATGGTTGAAGTGCCCGTTCGTCAGCCCTCCACCATGCGTCTCAGGAAGGTTCCGAGACCCCCTTTAGCGATCTCCAGGGGCGTCTTCTCCTCCTTGTTCTCAATGTAGATGCTGGCTCCGTGCTCCACGAGCAGCTTGGCAGCCTCAACTCTCTCCTCATCACAAGCCAGGTGTCTGAAAGCCACAAAAGCAGCATCAGTTGTGTCTGCGAACAGTTTTGACTTATGCTGGTTGAGCCGCTTACAGGGGTGTGTTTCCCTGGGCGTCCTGGATGTTGGTGGAGGCGCTCTGCGCCAGGAGGAGCTGAATGAGACGGTAGTTGCCTTTAGCTGAAGCTCTGTGGAGTGGAGTGGAGTCTAGTTTATCTGTGGCGTTTGGGTCGGCACCATGTTCCAACAAGAGAAGGGCAATCTGTGTTGTCAATAAAAAGAATTTAAAATCAGCATAAAACACGTAAGAAATATTTTGGGTAGAAAGAGGGAGGCATTTGAGCCTCGATCAGAAGAAACAGACTTGGTATCGATCCTTGGAGGCAGCGTAGTGCAGCGGCGTGCAGCCGTTTTGGTTGGCGCAGTTCAGCTGGGCTCCCTTGGCTATCAGGGACCTGACGATGTCCTCCCTGCCAGCGGAGGCCGCGATGTGGAGAGGGGTCCAGGACGCCTGCACACACAGCGCGGCACAGATCTCATCACACAGAACACGGCACAGCACTCAGCACAGTACTCAGTTCAGTACAGTACTCGTCACTATACTCAGCACAGTACAGTATTCATCACTATACTCAGCACAGTACTCAGTTCAGTACAGTACTCACCCCTATACTCATCACTATACTCAGTTCAGTACAGTACTCATCACTATACTCAGCACAGCACAGTACTCGTCACTATACTCAGCTCAGCACAGTACTCATCACTATACTCAGCTCAGCACTCATCACTATACTCAGCTCAGTACAGTACTCATCACTATACTCAGCACAGCACAGTACTAATCACTATACTCAGCACAGCACTAATCACTATACTCAGCACAGCACAGTACTAATCACTATACTCAGCACAGCACAGTACTCATCACTATACTCAGCTCAGCACAGTACTCATCACTATACTCAGCTCAGCACAGTACTCATCACTATACTCAGCTCAGTACTCATCACTATACTCAGCACAGTACTCAGTTCAGTACAGTACTCATCACTATACTCAGCTCAGCACACGACAGGAAGCCGAGAAGATGACACTGCTGTTACTGTTAAATGTTCACTCACGTCATCCTTTCGATTCACCTCGACTCCCAAGTCCAGCAGAAAAGCAACAATGTCCGAGTGTCCCGCCGAACACGCCCAGTGGAGAGCGGTCCTCTGGTCCTGGTTTAAACACGACACTCTGGGTTCATTTTCATACCAGAACGCGTCTGAATTTGTACACCAGGGTGAACGTTTCTTTTTACCCGGTCCGGTTTGGATGCGAGGGACTTGTCGGCCAGGATGCAGCTCCGTAACTTCTCTAGATGTCCCATGTAGGCGAGGTTGCACACTTCTACATCCGAAACAGAAGCCTCCATCAGGACGACGTTCTGAGCAGGAGACCAAGAGAGCGGCGAGTCGGGCCGAACTGGCGTGGGACCGGGCGTCTACTTCCGGTCCAGTTTAAATGTGAAGCTGGGGTCGGAACGTTTATAACACAGCATCTGTTTGTGCGGGAGAGACGCGTGTTGCACCGGAAGTGACCAGGAACGCCGGGCGCTGCTGTATTTTGCTTGTTCTTCCACGTTTTTGCAGCCGAGTGGAAACATGGCCTCCACTGTGGTACGTGTGTCGGATCGATCAGCTAGAAACGGCCCGTGTTACGATTCGGCTCGTTTCTTCACTGCGCTCCTGTTTCTGTGTGCAGGACTTCAGGACCCACGTGGACCAGTCCTGCAGATACTCCGAGGAGTTCGTCAGCATTTACTACGACTGCATGGACAAGAAGCGACGAGTACGTGAGGCTCCTACTCGGTATCTCGACTCGGATTTATCGAGCACGTCTTCTTCATAAATAATAAAGTGAAGTGATTGTCACATGTGATGCACAGCACACGGTGCGCACAGTGAAATTTGTCCTCTGCATTTAACCATCACCCTGAGTGAGGGCGGACCGGGATTCGAACCGGCAACCTTCTGATTACGGGGCCGCTTCCTTAACCGCTAGGCCACCACTGCCTAACTTTCCCGGGCCGCGGCGGTGAGAGCACCAAATCCTAACCACTAGACCACCAGGGACCACCTTGGCATCTGGTAAATGTAGATGCAGCTCTTATCCAGAGTGTCTTACCATCAGTAGTTACAGGGACAGTCCCCCCCCCGGAGACAGCACTGACCGGGTATTTATCGAGTCATTTCCTTCTGCAGCACCTGACCCGGCTGTATCTGGACAAAGCCACGCTGGTGTGGAATGGGAATGCGGTTTCAGGGCAGGAGGCTCTCGGCGAGTTCTTCGAGTCTCTTCCATCGAGTGAATTCCAGGTCCACACTCTGGACTGCCAGCCGGTTCACGGTACGAGTGCAGGAGCGGTCATACGCCGCTTTGTTGCTGGATCGGGTAGATCTGAATGAATCTGTGCCATCTGTTCAGCAGAACAGGCCACCCAGGGCCAGACGACGTTGCTGGTGGTGACCGCGGGCTCGGTTCGGTTCGACGGGAGCAAGCAGCGATACTTCAACCAGAACTTCCTCCTGACGGCCCAGGCCACGCCCAACAGCGAGCAGCCGGTGTGGAAAATCGCCAGCGACTGCTTCCGCTTCCAGGACTGGGCCAGCTGAGACCCTACAAATAAACCCTTTACACCGAACTTCACTTCCGAGCTCAGGAGCGTATTCATGTGGAAGTAAAACACTCCATTCCGTACAAAACCCACTTTATTACAACGCGTACAGCAGTGAGTGGAATAAATAACAGCACTGTAACACAAAGAAATGGTGTACACGCTTGAAATGATGGCCTTCAATATGCACATTTAAATATGAAGATGGAAGATATTTACAAAAATTCTTTTGGTCCCTCAACAACAGGTTCTTCTTTGTAATGTTTCAGTGTCGAACTACATCTTACACATTTATAAAAAAAAAACTAGAATAAATTAAATAAGCAATACTACTTCAGAGTGGAATCCTCTCAAATGGTCAGTTTGAACTGCTATTGGCACATCAATTGAAAATCCACACGTTAACAAAGTCGTTCCCTTCATCAGCAGGAGAACTTGGATTAATAAATAAGACCAGCAGTAGCTGCTGGAACGTCCTTCAGATCCTGGATCAGTCTACACTCTGACATTTCATTCCAGTGCTGCGTCAACCAACTACAACATAGTGCAACCAAAAAAAAAAAACGAATTATGGCAATAAGGCTTCCATCTCGCCATCATCTCGTTGAAATGGGGTCTACTGGGTGTAAACGTACCCCAAGGACCTCCAGTCCAGGCATTTCACCCAAACCACCCCTGAAATTAATGAAGGGTAGTGGAACGCTACTAGAGAAGAGTGGTGAGACCAACCCACTGATATCGGTCTTTCACGACGAAGATGGGAGATGTTTAAAAAAAAAAAAAAGAATATTAAATCACATCATTGACGAGGAACGTCTCGTCTATTCTGCACGTCACATTTCAGAAGCGATTAAACTGTAAAATATGTAGAAGTGAAAGTAAGACGGTATAAAGTATTTTTCGGTGTGTGTGTGTGTGTGACCTAAGGTCACTTGAAGCAGGACATCCTCAGTGCTGGCCCTACTTACGCCCGTACATTCTTTCAATGTGGTTGAGATAGTGGTTCTTCAGCTCCTTCCTCTTCAGTTTGAAGGCGTCCGTAACCAGGCCCGTTTCAGGGGTCCAAGGCTCGGGCGTCAGGTGGACTTTCAAAGGAATCTCAAACCGCTGGAGCTTAACTGCGGTAAAAAATACCCGTACGGTTAATTACATTCCACGTCCTAGACGGAAAAACCGTAACAGACTTACTGGAGGAGGACACCTCCTTGATCTCTCTTAGGACCTCCATCTCCATCACCGGATGAGTGCAGATCTCCTCCCAGGTTCCCTGGATGTCCTTCTGATTGGCCAGATCAGTCAGCTTCTTCTGATTGGGTACAACAAAGCTGATCACGTAGTTCTGATCGCTTTGGGGAGGGAGAAGAGCGGAAAAACCCGTCTGACGTGTAGGAGGCGTGACGTGTAGGAGGCGTGACGTGTAGGAGGCGTGACGTGTAGGAGGCGTGACGTGTAGGGGGCGTGACGTGTAGGGGGCGTGACGTGTAGGGGGGCGTGACGTGTAGGGGGCGTGACGTGTAGGAGGTGTGACGTGTAGGGGGCGTGACGTGTAGGGGGCGTGACGTGTAGGAGGCGTGACGTGTAGGGGGCGTGACGTGTAGGGGGCGTGAGCGGTGTAGGAGTGTGACGTGTAGGAGGTGTAGGGGGGCGTGACGTGTGAGGGGGCGGTACGTGTAGGGGGCGTGACGTGTGGGGAGGCGTGACGTGTAGGGGCGTGACGTGTAGGGGGGCGTGACGTGTAGGGGGGCGTGACGTGTAGGGGGCGTGACGTGTAGGGGGCGTGACGTGTAGGGGGCGTGACGTGTAGGGGGCGTGACGTGTAGGGGGCGTGACGTTAGGGGCGTGACGTGTAGGGGGGCGTGACGTGTAGGGGGCGTGACGTGTAGGAGCGTGACTGTAGGAGGTGTAGGGGGGCGTGACGTGTAGGGGGCGTGACGTGTAGGGGGCGTGACTGTGTAAGGGGGTGTAGGGGGCGTGACGTGTAGGGGGGGCGTGAACGTGTAGGTGGGCTGACGTGGAGGGGGCGTGACGTGTAGTGGGGCGTGACTGTAGGGGGCGTGACGTGTAGGGGGCGTGACGTGTAGGGGGGCGTGACGTGTAGGGGGCTGACGTGTAGGTGGGCCGTGACGTGTAGAGGGGCGTGACGTGTAGGGGGCGTGACGTGTAGGGGGGCGTGACTGTAGGGGGGCGTGACGTGTAGGGGGCGTGACGTGTAGGGGGCGTGACGTGTAGGGGGCGTGACGTGTAGGAGGTGTAGGAGGCGTGACATGTAGGAGGCGTGACGTGTAGGGAGGTGTAGGGGGTGTGACGTGTAGGAGGTGTGACGTGTAGGGGGCGTGACGTGTAGGGGGCGTGACGTGTAGGAGGCGTGACGTGTAGGAGGCGTGACGTGTAAGGGGTGTAGGGGGCGTGACGTGTAGGGGGCGTGACGTGTAGGAGGTGTGACGTGTAGGGTTCTACGGTTCTCGTCCCTTGGCGCCCCCACTGACCTGTATGGCGTACGCGCAGATGTTGTCGATGAGAGAGCAGCTCTTCAGCGCAGACTCCACCTTGCCCAGGGAGACGTACTCTCCTGCCTGCAGCTTGACCAGGTCCTTCTTCCGATCTGCAGCAACAGAGCGCACGTGGTTAGAATGTGTGGACGGGTCTACGGGAGACGCGTCCGTTTTCACGCACCCACTATCTGCAGGCAGCCATCAGCATGGATCTCCCCAACGTCGCCAGTGCAGAACCACCTCTGGCCGCTGCCATCCACCATGAAGTCGCTGTTCATGCCGCTCTCGTCCCTGTAGTAGCCCATGGTGACGTTGGCGCCGCCAATCAGAATCTCTCCCCGAGGGCGGGGCCTGTCCTGGGTGGTGTAACCACCTGGTGGCGCAAGCGAAACGGACGCTGGAACGTCAAGCGGAAGCGCGGCGGCGCGAACCGGAAGCCACGTACGCACCTTCCAGCCAGTCTCGGAGTTTGACCTCGCAGCAGATCAGGGGCGCTCCTACTCGACCCGTGCTGTAGTCCGCCACTGCGGAGAAAACGGAACCTTCTAGTACCGTACGTTCACGCCGCCTGGCTGCTTTACCGGCTCCAGCTGACCTTCAGTGATGGTTCCAGCTCCACAGGTCTCCGTAAGGCCGTAGCCTTGGCCCACGGAGCAGCAGAAGCAGATGTTCATGAAGCGCTGGGTGGCCGAGGAGAGGGGTGCTCCACCTGACAGCATCATGCGAACGTTGCCCCCCAGCAGCGCCCTCACCTTCTTAAACAGCCTTTACACACCAACACCAATCAGCAGAAGGAATGGACGTTACCACTGGCGTTGGTCCTCGGTGTCTGACCCTTACATGTTGCACAGCGGCGTGTCGTAGCCTTTCTTCAGCTGCTCCATCTTGTAGCTGTAGGCCATGTTGAACAGGAGCCTCTGCATGACGTTCATCTCCTGCACCTTGCTCATCACGTTCTTATTGATTCGGTCCATTATTTCCTGCCGGAGAGAGAGAGAGAGGACAGGTGAGAATGAGAATGGCCCCCCGAACAGATGGCCCCCCGAACAGAACCTACCGGAACAGCAGCCATTAACGTGGGCCTCAGCACGGAACAGTCCCCTTTACTGCCCTTCTTTATCTTGGACGACTGGGAACACGAGCGAGTTGGTGGAATATTACACGTAGCCCACATAGAAGCAGCTTACATAACCACCAGATCTTCACCTGGTCGGAGAGGGTCTGAGGGGACGAGTAGCCAATCCTGCAGCCGTACGCTACACAGGAGATCTCCGCCGTCATCTCCAGGACGTGGGCCAGAGGAAGGTATGCAATGTACGTGTCCTTAGGCCTGGGGACATGCCATCGTCTCAGATCATTGCATTTCAGCACGTTCACCACATGGCACGTTCCTATAAAAACCCACCCGAGTCCAGGAATCCTCTCACACTGCCCAGTCATGCCCGCAATCAGGTTGCTGTGGACGATCATGACCCCCTTGGGGCGTCCCGTGGACCCACTGGTGTACATGACTACTGCCAGGTCCGACGGTCTGGGGGACACGGTTTTTCGACTCACTGCAACAGAGAGCAGCGTCATGTTGAGACGTCAACGGAAGATTAAAAGAAGTTTTATTAAAATCGCTCTGCATTTATATCGTACTGTTCTCAGGCCTGCTCCCCAGCTGCTGCACGCTCTGCATGCTCTGGATCTGGACGCTGTCGGGGTAGCCCGTGGTGCTGATGCTCTTGTTCTCCACGTAGATGATATGCTTTAGGTTGGGGATTTGAGGAAGGACACCCTGCACGAACAGCAGATTGTTAAAGACAGGAGGATCAGTGAAACGTTAGTAAAACGTTCTGCCGACAACCTTGAGTTTGTTCTCCAGCAGCTCGGCGCTGGTCACCAGGTGGGTCGCACCACATTCGTTCAGTCCGAAGGCCACAGCGTCCTCTCCCAACGTTGCGTAAAAGGTGACCACTGCAGGGCACACAGACGTATTTACATGCTATAATACATATACATGATCATCATGTCACATGATCAGCCGGCTGCCACCATTAAGGCCCGGTCCGCCACCAGGTTCCTTACAGGGGAAGTTGCGGCGGAAGCACGCCTGGGCCGTCATCATCCACTCGGCGCGCGTCTCGCAGAAAAATGGCGATGGTGGAGCGCGGCCGCTGCCCCAGCGCCGCCAGGCCGCTCCCGAAGCTGGCTCACCATCAGGTCCACTTCCTGGTAATTCACCCATTTGTACTGGCCCAGTAATGAGCTGTGAAGAGAAAAGAAGGTGACTATTCTGGCAAGGGCACCTCTTGGGTGGCTCCGCGGCGACCCCATCACCTTTTTAAACACCTTCCCGCTGGGCTGGGTCTCGTTCTCCTCGCTGAGCAGCTCTCGGGTGCCGAGGCACGGCATCTCGCCGAAGCGCTGCACCGCGTGGTTCGAACAGCTTGTCCAGCGTGTTGACCTGAGGGAAGTCCAGCTGGGCCAGAGAGTCAAAGTGGTCCACCGAGCGATACGGCCCTTCGCAGTGGCCCGTGGTGGACTTGGCCTTGACCCGCTTGGCCAGGGTCTTTTCTTCTCAGCCCCCGTCAGGACGTACCACGGTAGGAAGGTGAGAAACGAGTAAAGCCACATGAAGAGTGCGGACGGGAAGGACGAGCAAAGTCTGCAAGTCCATTTTAAGTGTGCTATTTGTTTGACAGATAGGAGGAAGATGGCGTTGTCTCTGTGGGCAGGGACGGGTGCGTCTCTTTCACCAGATGGACAGATCGTGAGTTCTGAGAAAAGCTGCGGCTAAAGGTCATTCAGATTGTGTGTGTGGTCTTCTAATGGGCGACCTAGGCCAAAACACAGGGCAGAGACCAAACCGATCAATAGTAATAAGTTCAAGTATCATATACACATCACCACATCATACGCCTCGAAACAAGGCCTACGTCTAAAATCCCCCAAGTATACGACAACCCAAAGGCACAATTTATTACACGTACCTTACAGCCGCACCACAAAATAACCGTGTACGCTACACCCACCAAAAGAAAAGCACACGCAGACAACTAATTCTCAGAGACGTCTGTAACCTCTGCAGCTCAGTCCAAAGTCCAGATGATGCTCCCGAACACGCCACTGGCCAATGGCAGCAGGGATTGAGGCTCACCCCACACACAGCTGATGGGTGGGCCCAGCCTTCTATACATAGACTATGGAAACAGATCCCATTATTGTTCAGGGCAGATGATAACGTATTCTAAATAAGTTCATTACAGCAGCACGTTCTAAACGGGAGACGAGAGTTACTCCACTGCGCATTGCGCACATCTCTTTTCAATACGTCCGAGTTGATTACTTCTAGTCACCAAATGGACTGAACAAAATAAACTATTTAAAACAAAGGCTGGAAGGAGAAGGAGACAAAATAGTTTAAATTGTACGTAGCATAAAAGATAAAATAACTCGTTCACCAATCCTCACATCACACATTTCAAGCTTCTATTTATGTCTCTTCGGGGAAAAATGTAATATTATATGAAGTATATGCCCCTAAAACAGATATTCCGGAAAGAGCCGTTTCTCTTTCTTCCTCATCGCCACAGCGCCGGGCGGCGCATCTCAGCCGAAACGCGGAACCGTGATCCGTTTAAAACCATCGTCCTGATCCAGATCTGCGCACTAATTCTCCCGCTGATACCGGCTCGTCTACGCGAGGTGATTACGTTCTTACCGGCAGCACCTCCGGGTCTGACGCGAGTCTGGCGGTGGAGCGCTGACCGACAGTAACCTCAGGCCGCTCGTAGGAGACCCGGAAACCTGCGTCATCTGACTCCATCTCTCTCAGCCAATGGCATGAGAGGCCGAGACGCGCCTTCACGCATGCGCAGTGTGGCCTTCAGACAATACGGGCCAACGGTGGCCTTCTCAGACACACAAAAACACACAAGAAAATACTCTGATAATAACGCCTGAATTATTAAAAGTGGTAAAAAATAAGGAGACCCGGAAACCCTGCGTCATCTGACTCCATCTCTCTCAGCCGATGGCGCACTCACGCATGCGCAGTGTGGCCTTCTCAGACAAGACGGGCCAACTGTGACCTTCTCAGACATATAACAATATACAAGAAAACCTTCAGATAAAACAAGGACGCAAGAATAGCATAAACATTAAAAATAACACAGACTGTTTTCTATAAAATGTTGAGTTCAGTGACACATTTTGCATATTCATTCATAAAAACGGTGCCATAGGGTGTTCCAAAACTTATATGAAGCCAACCAAAAAACGTGATTGTCATTGTGAAACACTGCAGCACAGCACATGGTGACACAATAATATAAATGGCACATGGGAGTTGAGGTCAGACAGGTGCGGGCTGTTTAGTTGACCGGCCATGCCTTCTGGCCAGTGCCACCAGGGAAGTTGTGACAGTCAGTCTGACCCTGGCATCAGGCATCTGTAATTCAGAAATGTACAACTTAGCAACTCATCATTTTAGTTTCAGTCTCTCAGCTATTATTGGAACCCAGATCCACAAAATGTGCAGTCTTTAAAATGATAAAGAGTCTCATAAAATGTTGGTATCTGATTATCAATTATAAAGTCATTTTCTCCTATTAGTGTGAAGCTTGTCTAATTTTGCTAGCAGCAGATAAATCTCTTTTTTTTTACATTTTCAACAAATTAATATAGAATTTCCGATGATTAGAGGAAAAATATTGCAATTAGGTTGGCAATAAAAGAACAAAAATGTCAACAAATCATTTAAAAAATGACACATTTGCAGAGTTCAATTAAAGAACAAACAAATCTCAAACAAAAATGACAAAAATGTATTAACTCTCCATACAGCATGTGCACCTTTAGACAAATGTATTTTAATTACAGCATTCAGTCTCTCTTGTCTATTAACATCTCAACTTAATCAACGATCTTTTTATTCATGGTTAATTATTCACGGTGTGTATACGTCTGTACTTGCGATTTTGTTGTACACGTGGGTTTCAAATCGGAATTGTGCACAGAGATTTATTAGAACGAATCCCACTCACAGACCACAGTTCTAGCATGGCCAGACC
Organism: Denticeps clupeoides; assembly: GCF_900700375.1. Taxonomy (NCBI): domain Eukaryota; kingdom Metazoa; phylum Chordata; class Actinopteri; order Clupeiformes; family Denticipitidae; genus Denticeps; species Denticeps clupeoides. Next base: position 19,519,565 of record NC_041724.1, on the reverse strand, counting down.
AAAACCAGTTTTCTTCTGGTGAACCTCTACCTGTGCTGAATTATGTGTGGCCAAAAAGTTTGCACCTCATCAGAAAATGCCACATTTTCCTGCATACTTTTTGAGAACTTTATTTGGGCCTGGGTGTATTTCTTTGTTCACTTGCAGATATGCCTGCAGCTCTTGGCTGGATTTTGAATCCTTCCAACAGTTTTGGAGGGACATCCCATATTTTCACCAACATCTGATACCGTGTTCACTGAGGACATTGTTGTCCCCTTCACCTGACTGAGCTTCCTCTCTGTGAACCATGGCCGCCGCTGTGCGTAGTAAATGTCAGAAAAAAGTCTACCAGGACAGCTTATTTGGGGGTTAACCAGAGTCAGAGTACACAAGACGACTGAATGAAAAAATTAAAAAATATATCATCAGAGCTGGGAGAGGGTGTTAAGAGTTCTGAGATTAATAAAATAGATATTTTCAGAAAATATACTGATATCCTGAAAATATCCTTATATCTTTATTCATTTAGCAAAACCATATTCATTTCAACTCATATGAACAAATTGCTCTAGTAAAAAATGAATAAAGTTCTCATATATGTACACACATTACTATAAACATCATGCAGATCTGAGAGATGTGTTTATTGTTCGATGCATATACTTTATTAACTGCAAATAAAAAAAAAAAAAAATCACTTTTTGCCCTCCACCATAATAATGTGGTAGCCAAATTTGGTTTTTATAGGGGGGTCTGTGTACACTGGCTTGTCCATTGTACTGACTGGTAGAGCGAACGCAGCATCCTGGAAAGGCCCCACCATCGATCCACGTGTCATCCAGCCCAGATCACCCTGTTTTATTCAAGAGGGGGGCAATTTCAAAATTCATAAACCATTGAAATTCAAAAAGCAATAAAATATTTTTATTCAGAGTGCAAATGAGAGCATGAAACATACTCCTTGTCGAGCCTTGTCTTCACTGTACTGTGCAGCGACTTCACTGAAGCGCACGCCGGCCTTTATTTTCTCCATTGCCTCCATGCATTTGCCATGCTTTTCACAGAGAACGTGTCGAACCTGAACAAGATGCTCATCTTCAGGAGCTGGATCAGCACTTACTGACAGTTATGCTCTGAATGCACCACAGTCATGTGTTCTTCTCAACCCAAATGCCACATAAACATCATCATTACCTTCACAGCAGTCCCACCCTTCTGCACCTTCTCTTTTTTCTCAGAGTCTCCGCTGCTGGATGCTCCACCACCTCCACCTGAAATGAGCACGCCATTAATTCCCTTAGTGATTCTATTATACAGTACAGGCCAAAAGTTTGAACATACCTTCTCATTCAATGTGTTTTCTTTATTTTCATGACCATTTACGTTGGTAGATAGACCACATGTGGAGTTATGTACTGAACAAAAAAAGGTGAAATAACTGAAAAGATGTTTTATATTCTAGTTTCTTTGCTCTGGAGGTCAGGTCTCCACTTTTTAAGTACATAACTCCACATGTGTTCATTCATAGTTTTGATGCCTTCAGTGAGAATCTACCGACGTAAATGGTCCTGAAAATAAAGAAAACACGTTGAATGAGAAGGTGTCCAGACTTTTGGATTGTAATGTATACAAAATACAAGCATTTTAACACCATCCTACCATGATTTAGTGAATCTAGTTCAGTGGCAGTTATACACGTGTACTGTACACTACGCAACCTCTCCTACACTCTTCTACATCACCAAATGTAAAATAAATGAATGAATAATTATTTAAAAATGTAATTACCTTTGGCAGCTTTGCCCCCTTTTCCTTTGGGCGCCATTTTCACTCGATCATCTGAAGCCTGTAAGAGTTCCTACTTCCGGGTTGTATCAAAATAAAAGTCGGCGTCCACTTCATAATGTCGGATAATGTCTTAGATCTATCTTAGAAATCTTTAATATTTCTTTATTTTGGACCTATTTTAGTCGCACTATTTAAATAGAAGCTGGAAATGTGAAATTGAGAATGTACAATTGAATTGACAATATTCAATTAAGAGTAATAATTTTTAGACTGATAGGTGCATTTGATATTTCATGCAGGAACGCGTGGATATTAATTTGTAGAGACATGGGCATCTTACAGAAGGAAGCTGCACAATCAAAAATGCAAAGATAAACGGACGAGAAAAGTCATCTCTTTTTATTCAAATAAAAAGATTCGATTTCGGTGTATTTGGGAGCGTGTTCGTCGCATGTTGAACTTGCCTGCACCGTGTGGAAAACTGCGGAAGTTAAACGCTTCTTCCCAGACTGCAATGACCACAGGACACAGGCAGGGGGCGTAGTTACATTCTCAGAAACAGCAGGTAGATAATCATAAAGCATAACGTCAAGTAAAATGTTGTTTCACAAGCATGCAAGCACAGAACTACTACACTCGCCCATTTTTATCCAAGTACAAAAATACTGGGCTTATATAAGTGTGGACCATCAGACTCAGATTCTTCCCAGACGTGACACTGCAGCACAGCAGTGTGACACAACAAAATGTGTCCTCTGATTTAACCCATCACCCTTGGACAGGCGACCAGGGAGCAGTATTCAGCTTTGCTCAGTGGCACCTTGGGATTCGAACCGGCAACCTTCTGATTACGGGGCCGCTTCCTTAACCGCTAGGCCGCCACTGGCCCACAAGCAATCATTGCACTAACTCATAACACCACTACTCATAACACTCATAACTCATAACACCATCATAACACCACCACTCTCAGACAATGTGCAATAATCGCAACTATTTACAATATGTGCATCTATTTATTCCTCTGCAGTATATACACACACACAGACACACACACACACACACATAATACACAATATACACAAAAATGCTTCAATACTGACCTGTAAACAGCAAAATGTATTTTTAAGTAAAACAGTTGATCTGTTTTACTCGCCTAGAAGCCACAAGACCACAGTTCCCAGGTTCAAACCCCACATACTACCACTGTGTCCCTGAGCAAGACACATAACCCTGAGAGTCCCCAGGGGGACTGTCCCTGTCACTACTGACTGTAAGGCGCCCTGGATAAGTGTGTTTAGTAAATGCTGTAAAGGATCGTAATATTTCTAATCTGATATAATAATGATGGCAGATTATTTTGGGTTTTCAGTGATTTGGTGCACCACCATCGCAGTCACTGTGGTTGAGCCTGTCACGTGATTCCATCCATGTGACTGGGACCAATGCGGAAACGAGGAGACGCAAGATGTCCACCATTTATTGCTCAATCATTATTACTCGTAAGTAAGACTGTTCCTGTTATTTCTCACCTTCCTACTGAACACCAACCAATATCACTCCACGTTGAGTCCCTCTGAGTCCCTCTGAGCTCTCCATGACCACGATCCCACCTCAGTACCCCTGGGACTGTAGATCCGCTACTCCAACACACTCCCCCATCAGAGCCCCGAGAAGATCTCCTGTCTTCTTCTCTTCCACCTGCTATCTTGGCCCATGACAAGAATATGAAACTTACATGATTTTCCCAGCAGCACATTAACTCCCTGGAGATGGAATATACTCCGGTGATACAGCGGGTGAGATGTTGCTTCATTCCCTTACCAGATGGTAACTAATTAAATGAAAAATGTGTTATCTTCACCCAGCTTCTCATCTGCTTGTTGGTTTTCAACGCAATGCGTAGTTCACTCACCTGATCTCTGGTTGAACGGCGAAACCTCCTCAGCAAAAGAGGTGAAGAACCAGACCCTCATCAAAGTCAGTCGCTTCATTCGTTCCCAAAAACCATCCCTACATTTACATTTCCAGTATTTACCAGACGCCCTTATCCAGAGCGACCCTACAATCAGTAGTTACAGGGACAGTCCCACCACTCAGGGTTAAGTGTCCTGCTCAGGGACACAATGGTAGTAAGTGGGGTTTGAACCTGGGTCTTCTGGTTCATAGAAGAGTGTGTTACCCACTACGCTACTACCACCCTGTCCCTCATCCTATTGAGCCACTGTAAGTCCCGCTGGCCTGTCTCTCCATAACCTCCCTCCCCACCAAGTTATATCTCAGCTTGTTTCCCTGTAGTTTCAGTACAGGATTGAGATTGGGAACTTGATGGCCCCTGTAATGACAAATCCAAAGTTAGGAACACTGTATTTATGAATTGTCTAATGTCCTCATATTGCAAGTTTTTTTCTACTAGCCAAATAACTGTCTAACTAGTTATTCAATATGATTACTTTATTTCTGATGCAGTAGACACACGTTTAAGGTTTATTGGACTTTACATCTCAGACTTCCCAAATTTCACATGAATCAGAAAACCTTTTTCCATTTGTCATTGTTGCACATTTACATTTTTTTCTGCTTTAGGTGTGTGCGATGTTACATTTAAAATGATCCAAATAGTCCAAAACCCTGAATTTGAATGAGTAGAAGACCTTAGAAAAGAGATGCTTTGGCATTAGTGTAATTTCTGTATAGAGGCATATAAAGACCTTCCAATGCTGTGAAGCTGATCATCTTGCGTAAATATGGCCACATTGGCAACTTCTGGATGTCAGCTGCTGAAATGTCCCGACTTGTTGTGCCTGTAATGTGTGTGTGTGTATGAACCGAGCTCTGGAGAGAGTGTGTGGGCTGAAGATATTGCATTGACGTGGCAGTGTAACGATGACTAAAGCACTTACAGATGTGGCTTTTTTATTGTCTTTTCTCGGTAAGACCCTCCAAGTCTTCATCTTGAACTTCATAAGCCCGGGATCCATGAAAAACACGGCTGACCTTGTGAACAGTTGATTTCTATTATTCCAGCCACTCTGATGTCTTTGTTTTAGAAGGCCACAGCACCGTCAGCATGCATGGAATGTACGTAATTGTTGGGTTTAGCTACTGAGCAGGCAGAGACACACAGATGACAATAGAAGACAACTGAAAAGAACCTCCTATTTTCTCACTCTACTGTTCTCATGCGCTCACTTGGTGTACAGAGATACAGAGTTTTCTTTTACTTAAAAAAATGACACTAAAAATGGAAAGTTTTTACTTTGCTTTTACAGTGTTTTTTAGAGTAATCCAATATCATGGCAACATGTTCCAAAATACTGATTCATAAAATAACGGCAACGGCAGGGTGAAACTGGAGAGGTGCAAATGCTCAACATTTTGAAGATAATTCTTATTTATTACACCAAAAAGGAAACATGGCAAAAACCGAACAGGAATCGAACCCAAAGAACCAGTAGCATGCGACTAACAGTCAGGATGCATCAACGCTGATGTAGTATTACAGCAACGAGGAAAAGTTATATCTGTCATTTATAAAATACTCACTTTTCAAAATAAAAATGTTTAAAGTGACGTGATTGTCATTGTGAAACAGAGCAGCACACGGTGCACACAGTGAAATTTGTCCTCTGCATTTAACCATCACCCTGAGTGAGAAGTGGGCACCATGACAGGCACCCGGGGAGCAGTGTGTGGGGACGGTGCTTTGCTCCGTGGCACCACTGGCCCTCATTATGTATTTAAATCTTTTATGGAGTTTTTATCTGCATAGTCGGGTTTTGTGGTCTGAGGTGGTCTCATAATGTGGTGAACATGGAGTGTGGAAGGAAGTAGCTGCTGAAGCTGCTGGGTGTTCTTGGTAATGGAACTGGGGTTCATGTGGGGTTCTGTGCTAGAAGAACACCAAGGAACTTGGTGCTCATGATCATCTCCACAGAGAAAATCAAGCAGGTACTCCAGTCCCCGAACCTCGAGGAAGCATTCTGATGACGCGAGGAGGCAGCAGGCGTGTGGGAGGAGGGGCCAAGGGAGAGGAGAGGATGGAGCACCTGCATGGATGGACTACCTTGAAGGGTCATACACACCAGGGCCACAGCATGAGGAGGCCCTGGTGGGGTCTGGGCTGGTGGAGGGAGGAGAGAGGGCACGGTGGCTCCCCAGGTTGGCAGCGCTCCTGGTCTCATCATCAGCAAAGTTTGCTGCCTGACGGCGGAGGAGGAAGCACTAGCTGAGATGAAACCATGGCAGCCTGCTGCATTGCCTTCATACAGAGGAGGTAAGGCTGGTGGCGGTGGCAGAGGTATCGCAGGGTGAGGGATCCCTGTAGCTCCATGATGAATGAGTAGAAGTTTTCCATCAGTTCTGTATTAAAGGGTGAATTGGGTCCAGTAAGGTGAAAACTGGGGTCATCCTTGTTTAACTGCCATTACTGAGGACAGTGAGAGGGTTTATGTCATCCACTTTGTCTCACTAGCTGTCTCTATTCTGTTTAGTACTGAATTGTGGGAGCCCACTTCAGGTCCACCGTCCAACTCTGTTGACCACGGATCTGATTCTAAATGTGAGAGTGGGCGGTACCAGACAGCTTACTCCTCCACTGAGGGCAATCCGATCACCCAAGGTGGAAATCAGCAGCTGTCCAGTCTGGCAAACACGCTGTCCTGTAAAAATGAACACCATGGAAACAAGAGAGGACCACATGCACCATGCAAAAAGCAGGAAGAGAGATTCAGACAAGCCATTCATCTTTGACTGATATAATGCTTATATATAATAGTATATATCATTTTATTATAAAACTGCTGTTTCCAGACAAAGAAAAAAAAACCCAAAACATGATACATCATATATATATATATGATGTGGAGGCCAGACAACTAGCTAGCACTGCCTAATGCTAGTACCGATAATATTCTACATTTTTTAAATAGAAAATTATAAACAAGCGGCCATGTATATAAATGTCTGCCTGTAAATATCGATAACAGAAGTCCTATTCCAGTTTGTAAAATTCAAGCACAACAGTCCAGAGGGATGCATGAGAATTTTTTTATTGCCTCGTGGTATCCCCCGGGGGAACGTCCATGGGGGTCCATGCCACGTTTTTGTTGCACAAACTTGCCCACCAGGTAGTTCTTCTGACTTTTGACAAAAAAGTCTTATAACTAAAACAGGCTACTGTAGGTGTGCATGCAACACACGTCTCTCATTAACGAGGCATTATGACCTGGCATATTGCTATATTTGCTGCCGGTGTGAAGGGAAGGGAGAGAAATGCTTTAATTGTGCAGTGCAGAGAGACAGCTTTTTTCAGACATTTCACACAACAGAATGTTCCCCTTTGTGACTCTCCATGAACCAGCTGAGACTGTCAACCTTTTTTCCACTTTCACGTTTTTTCTTATTAGAGCAAAAGATCAGAGAAATGCCAAGTGTCAATACCGGCAAGGGTGAGAATATGGCAAAACTGACCTTTTAAACCCTGGTGATCTTTAATAATGTCACAGACAGAGCACTGTGTTCTACTGGTCTCATTTAGGGTCTTTGCATCCAAAAATACACTACTACAGATTCCTTCTGGAACAGATGCTGCTGCAGTATGAAGCTAGTGGTTCCTTCTCCTCATCACTGGCACTCCCTTGCTCTTCTGGACCAACATGTCTACCACTTTTCTCTAGCCTTCCCAGGCGTGTAGACGATGCTCCATCCACGGCAGTGGGAACATCTATCTTAAGGAGGGACCTGAGCTCGGCACTGCTAAACCATATACCCTCTGGCTTCTGGTGATATACGCGATAAGCATGCTGATAGTAGTCTAGATCACGCCGCACAAATAACGAGGAAACGTCTCTAACACAGTGACAAGATTAGAAG